>NW_020172006.1:685749-687013 GCF_003031525.2 Neophocaena asiaeorientalis asiaeorientalis
TCCCTTCCTCTCTGCCCCCCCCCCCCCTTTTTTTTTTTTTTTTTTTTTTTTTTTGTGGTACACGGGCCCCTCACTGTTGTGGCCTCTCCCGTTGCGGAGCACAGGCTCTGGACGTGCAGGCTCAGCGGCCATGGCTCACGGGCCTAGCCGCTCCACGGCATGTGGGATCTTCCCGGACCGGGGCACGAACCCGTGTCCCCTGCATCGGCAGGTGGACTCTCAACCACTGCGCCACCAGGGAAGCCCTCCCCTGCTTTTTGTCCAGAGCCTGCACACAATATCTGGAGAGGGAACAATCAAAGCCACATGCTAAGGATGGCAGATTAGGAAGGGTACTTGACGGCTTCATGGAGCTGCTGAACCAGACCTGACCTGCTTACCACATGACTTTTTATTACAAGAAAAAAATTTAACTCACACTTGTCAGAATGGCCATCATCAAAAAGAACACAAACAAATGCTGGTGAGGATGTGAAGAAAAGGGAACCCTCATACACTGCTGGTGGGAAAGTAAACTGGTGCAACCACTGTGCAAAACAGGATGGAGGTTTCTCAAAAAACTAAAAGTAGAAATACCATATGACTCAGCAGTTCCACTCCTGGGTATATATATCTAAAAGAAACAACAACACTAATCTGAAAAGGTACATGCACCCAATGTCCACAGCAGCATTATTTACAATTGCCACGGTATGGAAGTAACGTAAGTGTCCATGAACAGATGAATGGATAAATAAGATGTGGTAGATACATGCAATGGAATACTACTCAGCCATAAAAAAGAATGAGAGCTTGCCATTTGCAGCAACACAGATGGACTTGGAGGGCATGATGCTAAGTGAAATAAGTCAGACAGAGAAAGACAAATACTGAATGATATCACATATATGTGGAATCTAAAAAATAAACATATAGCATTATTGATATATATCAATAAATTTAAAAATCTTTTATTTTATGTTGGAATATAGTTGATTTACAATGTTGTGTTAGATTCAATGTACAGCAAAGTGGTTCAGTAATACGTACACATATATCTATTCTTTTCCAGATTTTTTTCCCATTTAGGTTATTTTAGAATATTGAGATCCATGTGCTATACAGTAGATCCCTACTGATTATCTATTTTATATATAGTAGTGTGTATGTTAATCCCAAACTCCTAATTTATTCCCCTCCCCCACCTTTCCCCTCTGGTAACCAGAAGTTTGTTTGTGAGTCTGTTTCTGTTTTTTAAATAAGTTCATTTGTATCACTTTTTTTT
>NW_020172006.1:687083-756514 GCF_003031525.2 Neophocaena asiaeorientalis asiaeorientalis
CACACCTTCTTTATCCATTCATCTGTTGACGGACATTTAGGTTGCTTCCACGTCCTGGCTATTGTAAATAATGCTGCTATGAACACTGGGGGGCATGTATCTTTTTGAATTACAGTTTTCTCCTAATTTATGCCCAGGAGTGGGACTGCTGGATCATATGGTAGCCCTATTTTTACTTTTTTAAAGGAAACTCCATACTGTTCTCCCTAGTGGCTGTACCAATTCACATTCCCACCAACAGTGCAGAAGGGTTCCCTTCTCTCCACACCCTCTCCAGTATTTACTGTTTGTAGACTTTTTGATGATGGCCATTCTGACTGTGTGCGGTGATACCTCATTGTAGTTTTGATTTGTGTTTCTCTAACACTTAGCGGTGTTAAGCATCTTTTCATGTGCTTTTTGGCCATCTGTATGTCTTCTTTAGAGAAATGTCCCTTTAGATCTTCTGCCCATTTTCTGATTGGGTTATTTGTTGTTTGTTTTTTTTTGATATTGAGCTGCATGAGCTACTTGTATATTTGGAGATTAATCCCTTGTTGGCTGCATCATTTGCAAATATTTTTTCCCATTCTGTGGGTTGTCTTTCCATATTGTTTATGGTTTCCTTTGCTGTGCAAAATCTTTTAAGTTTAATTAGGTCCCATTTGTTTATTTTTGTTTTTGTTTTGGCCACACCCATGGCATGTGGGACCTTAATTCCCTGACCAGGGATCGAATCCATACCCCCTGCAGTGGAAGCAGAGTCTTAAGCATTAGACTGCCAGGGAAGTCCCTGTTTTTATTTTTGTTACTCTAGGAGGTGGATCCAAAAATATACTGCTGGATTTATGTCAAAGAGTGCTCTGCCTATGTTTTCCTCCAACAGTTATATAGTTTCCGGTCTTACACTTAGGTCTTCAATCCATTTTGAGTTTATTTTTGTGTATGGTGTTACAGAATGTTCTAACTTCATTCTTTTACATGTAGCTGTCCAGCTTTCCCAGCACCACTTGTTGAAGAGACTGTCTTTCTCCATGGTATATTCTTGCCTTCCTTGTGGTAGATTAATTGGCCATAGGTGCGTGGGCTTATTTCTGGGCTTTCTATCCTGTTCCATTGATCTGTATTTCTGTTTTTGTGCCAGTACTATACTGTTTTGCTGACTGCAGCTTTATAGTATAGTCTGAAGTCAGGGAGCCTGATTCCTCCAGCTCCATTTTTCTTTCTCAAGATTGCTTTGGCTATTCGGGTCTTTTGTGTTTCCATACAAATTTAAAAACTTTTTTGTTCTAGTTCTGTTAAAAATGCCATTGGTAATTTGATAGAGATTACACTGAATCTGTAGATTGCCTTGGGTAGTACAGTCATTTTGAGAAAATTGATTCTTTCAATCCAGAAATATAGCATATCTTTCCATCTGTTTTGCATCATCTTCGATTTCTTTCATCAGTGTCTTACCATTTTCAGAGTACAGGTCTTTTGCCTCCTTAGGTAGGTTTATTCCTATGTATTTTATTCTTTTTGATGTGATGGTAAACGGGATTGTTTCCTTAAATTCTCTTTCTGATCTTTCATTGTTAGTGTACAGAAATGCAACAGTTTTATGTGTATTCATTAATGAGCTCTAGTAGTTTTCTGGGCTCAAAATATTGAAATCATCATATGATATTACCAACATGCATTTAATGGACAAATAATAGGAGCTGCCTTCACTAAAACATCAGTACTATCATTTTATTGCATGTTAAAGGGATACGAACTGGTGCCAATCCTTTTGTAACTTATTTAAAAATTGATGACATCAACATGGTTGATATCTGCCAAAAAGGTATCAAGAAGTTGCTTATAATTAAGTATAACAAAATAAAGCCACAGGGCACTTCCCTGGTACTCCAGTGGTTAAGACTCCACGTTCCCAATGCAGGGGGCCTGGGTTCAGTCCCTGGTCAGGGAATTAGATCCCACATGCCACAACTAACGATCCCACATGCCACAACAAAGATCCCACGTGCCTCAACTAAAAGATCCTGCATGCCGCAACTAAAAAAAAAAAGATCCCACATGCTGCAATGAAGACCCCACGTGCCACAACTAAGACCCAGCGCAGCCAAATAAATAAATAAATAAAAATTTAAAAAGTAAAGCCACCCACAGAAAACAAATGAACCACTTAATAAATTATTAGAAGGCAAACAGGAAATAGAACCCTGTCAGCACCCGAAAAGCCACACACAAGCCTTTTCCCAATAGTAATTCCCTCTTTAACAAGTATAACTATTACCTTGACTTTTATATTAATCACTTCCTTATTTTGCTTTATAGTTTAGTTTTACCTTTTATTTTCTCTTTTAGGTCTCTTTAACCTACTATTGTTCCTCCATCCTTTATTTTTTTTGCAATTTATTTGAGTCACCAAATCAAGTAATTTGATGGTGACTCAATTCTATAATTTCTGGATTTTGCTGACTGCATTCCCATATTCCTCTGTCCTTTTTTCCCCTGTAAATCGTCACTTTAATCTATAGTCTGCATCAGATTCAGGTTCAATTTCTGTGGAAAAACTACTTCAGTGGTGGTATGTTCTTTATCAAGAGGCATTAATGTGTGATCATCTCTTTTTGTGATGTTAAAGAGATGTTAATGCTGAGTATCTAAAACCTTTTCTTATTAGGGATTACAAAATGATATTCCCATCTGTCAATCTTCCATCTGTGATTATAAACCCTATAAAAATAAACTTTACTAATGTATTATTTTGTTATACAGTGGTACAGTTAATACTGGAAAGTCAGGATTAAAGTTAAATTCTTTTTATTTATTTAACAATTTTCAAAATAATAATTTGGTCTCCACTGGCATCCTCCAAAGGTAACCAGTTTTTCTATTAGTATTATGATGAAGTCATGGATTTAAGACATATTCAATGTGTTTTAATCCACTACGGTTATTATCCTTGTGATGCTTAAATTGTCCCATCTTAGACAATGGAAACCTTTTTAAGTTGGCTCTTGAGTCTTTCTGAAATGACTTTGATACAGTCCACACTACTTGGAATGACAGGACGTTTCTTGGCTCATTATGCCCCAGAACTGGAATCAGCCACTTTTCCAAGATGCCTTGGTTTACTTTAATGGGAAACTGTATTTCAAGACCACGATCTGGGTGCTAAAGGATGCTCACTGCTACTGGGTTGGCCATTGTTTTTAAGTCTTTTCAGTGGACAGAGCTAGAAAATAATAAAATTAACCCATGAGTTCATAATGATAGTTGTTTTCCTTAACTTTTCTGTCTTACATCTTATTTCTTTTTCCCACACTGAGAATCTTGGTTTTCAAGGACACCACAGATGATATAATTAGAATATCAGTTACTTTTTCCTCATATTATGCACGTTTCAGAATAACAATGACACCAGCATCACCAAAGTGATTTAATGAAAGGTTCACAAGTTTTTGCATGTACTCTTCCCATTCTTTCTCCGTTTTGTCTTACTATAGCTCCACTGTGAAAACACACAGCCATTAAAGACTACATGTTCTCTATATCTGTCATTTAGATTTAGTTACATGTAACTACCAAGTTAATGCTCACCCAACATTCTTTTTTAAATATTTATTTTGAAATAATTTTAGACATATAGATGTGTTACAAAAATAGTTCAAGTACATCGTCACCCTGTTTCCCCTAAGTTAACAACTTACATACTCACAGCACAATTATCAAAACCAGGAAATTAACATTAGTAAAATACTATTAAACATAAACGGATTTTATTTAAATTTTGCCTTTTCCCCCAACCCCCCACCAGATCCTTTCTGTTTAAGGATCCATGTCTCATTTTGTTCTTGTGTTTCCTTAGTCTCCTCCAATCTGTGACCATTCCTCATTCTTTCCTTGTCTTTTCTGACCTTGACAGTTATTTTGGAGAATACCTCTCAATTTGGTCTTGTTTGATGTTTTCTCAAGATTAGATTAAGATATACATTTTTGATGAAAATTTCACAAAAGAAATGTTGTGCATTATATCAGAGGCTACATGATGATATACATACCTTGACCATTCAGTTACGGTGGTGTTGGCTGCTCTTTCCACTGGAAAGTTAACCATTTCCCCCTTTGTAACAGGTAAATGTCTTGGAGAGATACTTTGAGATTATGCTAATATCCTGTTTCTCCACAAATTTGCACCCACTAATTTTAGTGTCTGTTAGAGATCTTGCCTGCAACAATTACTACTGCAGTATTTCCCTAATGGTAAATTTGTATTATTCTCATTCCTTCTACACTGCAGGGAAATGTAGTCCCTGCAGTGCAAAAGGAATTAATTGACATTCACCTGCAGGGAAGACCTGTCCCTTCACCTCCATTTATTTATTTATTCAATTAGGTACTTATATAAGTAGGAACTTATAAATATTTCTTTTATTCTAAGATTTAAAATCTATCATCATATAAATTTGTTGCTAAAACAGTTCTGCTCTCACCACTGAGAGCTCCTTCCAGTTGGCACCATGTACTACTGAGATGCCTAAATTATTTTTTGAATATGTCCTTAATTTCTGTCATTCTAAGATATTCTAGGCTTATCCTGTATTTTCCCTGCCCATCTCCTGAATCAATCTTGTCTTTAAGGGGCACTAGTTCCTTTTAATGGAAAACAATATTTTGAAATAAAAATCTAGAAGCTAACGGTGCTTATTGCTACTGGGGTATCATTGTTCTTAGATTCCTCTCATGAACAGAGGTAAGAAATACATGTATGTATATTAAACCGTACAAATGAATATATTTATTTCTATATCACCCACCATTGAGGTTTTGTTAGTCTTTTTGGCTATCTGAAGCTCATTCACTTAGAAGATCCCTATAAAAAAACTCATGGGAAATTAGGTCTTCGATAGCACTTTACCTGCAGCCTCTATGTAAAAGTCAGTTTGGCTAGACATAAAATCTCTGGTTCACATTTTTCCCCCTTAAATATGTTATGGCATTTTCTCCTGGCATAAGTCATTGCTTTCAAATATAGTGATGGCAGTCTTATATTCTTTCCCCTATAAGTTACCTGGTCTTTTTGTCAGGATTGCCAAAGTACTTTCTTCAAAGCCCAATAATTTTACTAGAATATGTCTTGATGTTGGTTGTTCTGGGTTGATTTTCCAAGGTACACAGTGTCTCTTAAATATGTAGTCTCATATCCTTTTTTTATTTCAAGAAGTTTTGTTAAGCATAGTCTTTAGCATTTTTGCCTGTTCCCTTGCTTTGGTTTTCTATTTTACGGGCCTCTGTTGGATTTTCATTACGTATCTTCAAATCCTTATCTCTTTCTCTCGAATCTTTATCTCTTTATTCATTTGTTTTTGTTTTTAACTTTTTAAAAAAACACACACCTTTCCATCTGCTATTTATTAAGGGCACTAATTCTTGTGTTTGTTGACTGAGATGTTATTTATAGATTTTTGAAAAATCATAACTCTACCACCTATTAAGTTTTCGTATGTTTAGTAAGAATGTCTTTTGGGTAAGCTTTCATTCTCTGCAGTGATGTTGTTCTACTTCTTATTCTCTTTTGTTATTATAATTCTGTGGGATTTGACCTGGATCTTTTTAAATTTTTTAGTTGCTCATTTTTATGGCAAGTAGACAGTTTTTCTAATTTCACAGCTATAGAGCTCTGCATTTTTTATATTAAAAATTAAAGTGATTTATTTTATGAGGTCACCTACCTCTAGCCTTCTCTCATACTTTTATTTGCACCTTCTTTTTTGCTTGTTTCCATTGTCCTTATTGTACTTAATTTAGACCCTATTCCCAGCAGATTGCACAAAGCTCTGTGTGGAGTTTAGTCCTGGAAGGGAGCTTTGGCTGGAGAAGTTTGAGAAGTCATAAGGCCTAGAGTACCCGAGTCCCTTTAAGATCTTAATTTCACATACTGTTTATAGTTTTTTATTTTTGCCATCAATATGTTCCTTTTATAGGGGAATCTGTAGAGAGTCAAAAACCATGCCACTGACATTTTCCAAAAATTATGAATGATAACTTAAATTATCACCTCCTGATTCTAGGCACAACAAACTCGATCAGAAAAGAAAACTTCAACAGTTTCTCTAATCATGAAACGTTTCTTTTTCTTTTCTTCTTCTTCCCTTCTCTCCCTTCCTTCCTTCATAGAGTGGAATGAAGAGCTAGTATAATACTAAAAACTAAATAATGATGGTATTAAATCACAAAAATTGTATGAATATCCTGAACATAGATGCCCTGTATACAAAACTATTCTTTAAAATTCTATCAGGCGGGGCTTCGCTGGTGGCGCAGTGGTTGAGAGTCTGCCTGCTAATGCAGAGGACACAGGTTTGAGCCCTGGTCTGGGAGGATCCCACATGCCGCGGAGCAACTGGGCCCGTGAGCCACAACTACTGAGCCTGCGCTCTAGAGCCTGTGCTCCGCAACAAGAGAGGCCGCGATAGTGAGAGGCCTGCGCACCGTGACGAAGGGTGGCCCCTGCTTGCCACAAATAGAGAAAGCCCTCGCACAGAAACAAAGACCCAACACAGCAAAAATAAATAAATAAATTTATAAACTCCTACCCCCAACATCTTGAAAAAAAAAAAGTGTTGTGAATATCATAAACAAATTTATTAAAAAAATAAAATTCTATCAGGCATTTTCAAATTGATAGAATTTTAAAGAATGGTTTTGTATATATAGGGCATCTACATGCAGGATATTCACATAATTTTTGTAACTGAAGGTCATCATTAAGTTTTCAGTACTGTACTAGTAAACTTTGGTTTACTAGTTTGGTTTACAGTAATTTATCCTGTAGCTATTCTCTCCACTCTGTCAATATTACTTCAGGAAGGCAAAGTAAACAATATTAATTATTCTCCTTAAGACTGAATTCAGGGCTTCCCTGGTGGCGCAGTGGTTAAGGATCTGCCTGCCAATGCAGGGGACCCAGGTTCGAGCCCTGGTCCGGGAAGATCCCACATGCTGCGGAGCAACTGAGGCCACGCGCCTAGAGCCCGTGCTCCGTAACAAGACAAGCCACCACAATGAGAAGCCCGTGCACTGCAACAAAGAGTAGCCCCAGCTTGCCACAACTAAAGCAAGCTCACACACAACAAGGAAGACCCAATGCAGCCAAAAATAAATAAATATATTTTTTAAAAAAAAGACTGAATTCAGAAAACCTATTTTGGAATGCAGGCCATAACATCCATTTCTAGATACCAAATGTAGTACAGGAAAGTGCACCAGATTATCCCTTAACTGCTACATTTCCTATTGAACCAATTTCACAAAAAATGAATAAATCAACTCATAAATTGCAATATCAAAAATGTTTCCATTATATCACCAACCAATAAATTGGAGTCTTTGGGAAATATTAATTGATAAGGTAAAGATCCTTCCCTGAATGATATTAAAAGTTTTAATCCCTCCCCCCACCAAAGCTTCTTAGCATCACACCATGACTAGGCCATCTATGTTCCATGGGCTAAGAAAAGCTTTTCTCCTTCTCCTGAGAACTTGACTGTTGGTTAAGTTCTGCTCCTCTTATAAACCAAAAACTGGAATGTCAACTCAATCACTAGGCCACAGAGCTCATGTTATCAATAACATCTTACTGACAAACTAAATCTGGATTGAGAAAAAAAAAAAAAGTAAGGCACTGAGAACAGTGTTAGCACATTGTGATGATATACGTGTCAGCTATTTTATCCACTACAACGTAAGCTTCACAAAAGCAAGGATTTTAGTCTGCCTTATTTACTAAATTCCCATGCCTAAAATCATGTCTGGTACATAGTAGGTCACAATAAGTATCTGTCGAATGAATAAGAATTATTTTGCTGTTAGAATAAGAGAAACAGAAGAGACACTATCTAAGAGAAAGAAAAAAACCAGAGAACTAAATGTCTTGCTCCTCCCCTCCTTTGCTTTTCCAAGAGATGTCCTGCCCTACAGACTTTCTTTTAATTGTACTGAGAGTCAGAACATCAGCATTCACTGAGAAATATTTTCAGAAACAGCTGTATGAAAGCCTTTGTTGTCCAGTTGGCCCTCTGCACCCTCAGATAGAAAATATTCAGAAAAAAAAATCCAGAAAGTCCCAAAAAGCGAAATTTGAATTTGCCATACACAGGCAACTATTCACATAGCATTTACATTGTATTAGGTATTATAAGTAATCTATGGATGATTTAAATGAAGTACACGGGAGCATGTGCATAGGTGGTATGCAAATACTATTCTATTTTATATAAGGGACTTGAGCCTTCTTGGATTTTGGTATCGGCAGAGGTTCTGGGAGCAATCCCCAGAGAGACCAAGGGATGACCATATTTGTTTTCAAGGTTAGGAGAAGACTGCCTATTTATAACCTTGATACTCAAACTGTGGTCCTCTGACCAGCAGCATCAACTTGGCCTCTGTAAAAATGGTGTATCAGGTAAATCACTAGGTAAACATCATGCATATTAAAATTTGAGAAGTACAGTTCTAGATCACTCTAGTTAAGGGCATAGGCTTTACAAGAATCAGAGTTCAAATCTAGACTCTGACACATTATTATCTATATGACTTGGGCAAGCTTATAACCTTCTAAATTCCTTCATTTGTAAAACTGAAATAATAATAGTAGTACCTCAAAGAGCTGCTAATCCTTTTATTAAGAGGATTAAATAAAAATGCACATGAAGCATTTGGTAGGCTGCAAAAAAGCAGGACAGGCCCAATAAATGTTAGTTGGTGTTATTGTTGAAATTCCCCCCAACATAAGGCCCCCAACAGTGAAATTTTAGAATTAAATACAAGAAAGAGCTTTACTTTATTGATGAAATAGTTTGTTTTTCTTTCTAATTTAAACTATACAACGACCCCCCCCCTTCAAAATCAGTGTAAAATTTAAGTTCACTTAATAGGAATAATTGCCTCTTAAATTTCTATTGCCTTGACCTCTTTGGTCTTGATTTAAATACATTGGAGAAGAAGCAAACACAGGAATGAATGACCAAATGAATATTAAGTCTAAACTCAGAACTAATCCTTAGGGATGCTACTAAAAAAATCTGGAAAATTCAATAACATTATATAGTAAACTTGAAAATTGCTAAGAAAGTAAATCTTAATGGTTCTCATCACAAGAAAAAGTTTTTTGTAACTTTGTATGGAGACAGATAATTACTAAATTTATTGTGGTGATCATTTCACAAGACATACAATGTCAAATCATTATGTTGTACCCCTGAAATGAATAATAATGTTATATGTCAATTATACTTCAATTTAAACATCTTAAAATTCAATAGTGGGTTTAGAGTACTTTAAAATTAAGTTTTACTGATGTAGGCTACAAACTGAATTTTAAGATATAGAAAAGAATTTTTCAAATCAGAAATATGGCTTCTGGGCTTCCCTGGTGGCACAGTGGTTGAGAGTCCGCCTGCCGACGCAGAGGACGCGGGGTCGTGCCCCAGTCCGGGAAGATCCCCCATGCCGCGGAGCGGCTGGGCCCGTGAGCCATGGCCACTGAGCCTGCGCGTCCGGAGCCTGTGCTCCGCAACTGGAGAGGCCACAACAGTGAGAGGCCCGCGTACCGCAAAAAAAAAAAAAAAAAAAAGAAATATGGCTTCTGAGTAAGACCACCAAAGATATTTGAAATCATATAAACGCTGGTCAAAGGAGGACAGTAAACAGGATTTTTGCTAAAAGCAATGCTTAATATGTACGAACATTATAGCCTACATTAAAAGGCATAATTACTTGTTTTTATACAATGCTTGCAGCTAGGGGATGACTTTATGGTTAATTCCCTCAAAGCAGCGAATAAGGTAAAAACATATTGCTTTCAGATTCTAATCAAAACAGTAAAGGAAAACTAACAGTAGAGGAAGAAAGCATAATAAGGAGAGCAAATTCTCTCCCCTGTCATTAAAAGGTATGTTATCAACAAAAAGTATTAACTAAAATGATGTTAGACAAAATTTCAGTTGGTTTCTCTGCTTCTAGAAAAGTTAGGACTTGGTTCTGTCCTTCTGAAGAGGTTACGATTTGATCTGCTCAGTTAAGCATATTAGGAAACTCAATCAGGAAATCAAGTTTAATAATTATAATTCTTGGAGACTTAAGGATTTGCTAAGGGCAACCCAAAACAAAACAAAGAAAACCAATCCACACCACACATACACAAACAATTAAAGAATTGGCAAAGAACTTGAATAGATATTTTTCCAGAGAAGATATACAAATGGCTAAGTACATGAAAAGGTGTTCAACATCATTATAGTCATTATGAAACGGCAAATCAAAACCACAGATACGGCTTCCCTGGTGATGCAGTGGTTGAGAGTCCGCCTGCCGATGCAGGGGATATGGGTTTGTGCCCCGGTCTGGGAAGATCCCACATGCCGCGGAACGGCTGGGCCCGTAAGCCATGGCCGCTGACCCTGCATGTTTGGAGCCTGTGCTCCGCGAGGAGAGAGGCCACAGCAGTGAGAGGCCCGCGTACCGCAAAAAAAACACCACAGATATCACGTCACATCCATTAGAATGGCTATTATTTTAAAACAAAGAAAAGAAAACAAAGTGACAAGTGATGTGTACCTTGTGAAAAAATTGGAACCCTTATGCATTATTGGTAGGAATGTAAAATGGTGCAGTGGCTGTAGAAAATGGTATGGCAGAGCCTCAAAAAATTAAAAACAGAACTATCATCAGATCCAGTAATTCTACTTCAGGTATATACCCAAAAGAAGTGAAAGCAGATATCTACTTTCATAGCAGCATTATTCTCAACAGAAAAACGGTAGAAGAAACCCAAGCATCCAGTGACAGATGAATACATAAAATGTGGTAGATACACACAATGGAATATTAGCCTTAAAAAGGAAAAATTCTGATACTTGGACAATATGGATGAACACTGAAGACATTAAGCTCAATGAAAATGAGACAGTCACAAATGGACAAATACTACCATGATTTCTCTGAAATAAGGTTCCTAGAGTTAATCAAATTCATAGAGAAAGAAAGTAGAATGATGGATGCCTGGGGCTGAGGGGAGGAGGAAAGGGGAATTAGTGTTTAATGAGTACACAGTTTCAGCTGGGGAAGGTAAGTCTGGAGATGAATGGTGGTGACAATTGCACAACACAAATGAACTTAATGCCATAGAACTGTACACTTAAAAATGGTTAAAATGTTAAAATTTTGTTACGTATATTTTATCACAATAATTTTTAAAAAGTTCACTAATATCTTGTACTCTTAAATTAGTAACAGATATTATGTTTTGATGATATGAACATTTTTTATTTAAATTTTTTAAATGTTCAATATAAAAGACCAAAGTCCTCAATGGTTTTTTGCCGCTGCTTCTTTTTTTTTTCCATTAAATAAAAGGAAAATATACCTCCTTTTACAGGAAGGGTTAAAAATTTTCAAATTGAGGGAATTTCAATTTATATAGCTGGGAAGAGGAGTAGAAAAGAGAAGAAATTACAAAACAAAGCAAAACAAAACACACAAAAAAAACCTTGTTTAGGTGTTTCTTCCTCCTTTTTAGTCTCCTCATCCTCTAAGCTGGGACTTTCCCGGGAAGAGTTGTCCTGTTGGCTAGAGTTTTTCAATAGTACAGGATCAATTTGTGCTTTCAGGAGCGCAAGAGTCTCAGCCAACTCGTTTCGATTTCTAAAAAAGTGGAAAAAAAAAAAAAAAGACAGCATAAAAATCCTTCTTGTTTTCTAAGACCTGTGTTGCCAGGGGTTGGGGGGGAGGGTCGGAGAATTGGGAGCCTGGGGTTAGCAGATGCAAACTACTATATAAAAGATGGATAAACAACAAGGTCCTACTGTATAGCATACGGGACTATATTTAATATCCTGTGATAAACCATAATGGAAAAGAATATGAAAAAGAATATGTATAATGGAGTCACCTTGCTGTACAGCAGAAATTAACACAACACTGCAAATCAACTATACTTCAATAAAATTTTAAAAATCTTTCTTCTGTTCTAAAGAGATTTCAGAATATATCTATTAGAAATTAAAATTGAAAAAAGAAAAACATATTAAGAACATCAAAAAACACTAGTACAAGGCTTCCCTGGTGGCACAGTGGTTCAGAGTCCACCTGCTGATGCAGGGGACACAGGTTCGTGCCCCGGTCCGGGAAGATCCCACATGCCGCGGAGCAGCTAGGCCCGTGAGCCATGGCCGCTGAGCCTGCGCGTCCGGAGCCAGTGTTCTGCAACGGGAGAGGCCACAACAGTGAGAGGCCCGCATACCACACAAAAAAAAGAAAACAAAAAAAAACACTAGTACAGCTAACCCTACTTAACCTTAAATTTTAAAATTAAGTATTAGGAATGAATACATATTAAAATAAACTCTTCCCCAAAGAGGAATCTTAAGACTATTCTATTGATTTGAATGGCAATGCAAATCTCTTTGGTTAAAAAGAACAACAGGAACAAAAATTAAACAAAAAGCTAAGTTGGATAATTTTTTTTAAATACTATGCAATGTCTAGGGAGTACAAAATCAATGGAAAACTTGCTTGAAGAAGAATTTTTTTTAAACTAAATGATTCAAGTTTTTGATTCATATGGGAATAAGAACTCTTTTCCACCTACAGAGAGAATAATATTTGAAACTGCTAAGGAAGTCTACTAACACAGTTCAAAAACCCAAAATTTTAAGTTATGGATGCTGCTTTGTCAATTAGAGTTTACAACTACAGGAAGGGAATTCATTTTGAATAAAAATTACAAGAAAATCCCAAATAAATAAGATACCAATCCACAAATTATCTGTTTTTTCTACCAAATCCGCAGGTGTAGTATGGTCAATTTTAATACAAACAAGAAAACTAATTTAAATATTTTCCTGCTCAGATAAACAGGGTGTAACAGTGAAAATAAAAAGGAAACCCTGGACTAAGAGTTGAGAAACTTAGTTCTAGATCTGCTACTAAGTTAATTAAACAGCACCATGATCTTCCCATCTGTGTCATCAAAGCACTGTGCATGCACCTCTAATTCTATGTAGTTAGTATTAAGATGAAACTACTTGTTTTCTTATCTGTCATGCCACATATGTCCTCTATCCTCTGTTTCCACCTCTGTGCTAGCTGCCTTATGAAGTAGGCTCTAAAAAAATGTTTAATGAATGAATAGAATCCCTGTTCCTAAACTAAATGGCGATGTACCCCTGGACAGGTCATATATCTTCATTAGCCCTGAGTTTCCTTATCTATAAAATACTAGATTCTCTCAAGTATTATTAAATTGGCTTCCAAAGAAAGTAATAAAATTGCCAGCGATTGACATCTTTCAGAAATTAAAATGACAACCATTTTGTCATTGTGTATGACAATGAACACAGGTTTATACGTATTAAAAATATTGTGCATGGAAATGAATACATGTTTATATATAACTATCACATTAGCATATACAATAAAATGAATAGTTTTAGGATTTTAATTACCTAATAGTAGAAGGTCAGATTAGATGTACTTTCAAGATCATGTCTGGTACTACATCCACTTTACAAAAAAGGAAAATTAAAACCGAGATATGTTAAATAAATTTATTCTTGGCTAAGTTTCTATCTCTCAATTTCAGTAGACCAACCTGATTCTAACCTAAGCCTCTATCCACTTAATGCTATTACTATGATATTTCACTGAGAATTCTATTTGTTATTTTTTGAGGTCATGCTGGGAACTGCATGACCTCAACCCATTTGTTATTTTTTGTGGTCATGCTGGGAACTGAAAAAAATATTGAAGTATTTCACTATACCAATTTTTAAAAGCTGAACATTACAAGAGTGCCAATATTGCTAGAAAATCCATGTCAATTACTTCCACTACTCTAAGCAACAAAAAAATTTAGCAGAAAAATTAATTAAGAACTCCCCTAAAGCCTTTTAACCTGACTACAGTATTAAAATGCAAACCTAAAATAGCCATTATATGAAAACAGAAAACTACCCATCTGGATTTCTCCTGTTTCGATCTTACAGTTATATTTAGTATGCTAAGTAATTTTTTAAAAACCCTAAATTAGAACTAGAGGGTATTTTAATAAATATACATATATTAAAATTATATCCAAATTTCTTACAGGACCTTTTATTTTTAGTACGATTTTTAAAGGTTACTTTCCATTTACAGTTATTACAAAATATTGGCTATACTCCCCATGTTGTACAATACATTCTTGAGTCTATCTTACACCCAACAGTCTGTACCTCCCCCTCCCACTGGTAAACACTAGTTTGTTCTCTATATCTGTGAGTCTGCCTATATTTTGTTTTATTCACTAGTTTGTTGTATTTTTTAGATTCCACATGTTAGTGATATCATAAAGTATTTGTATTTCTCTGTCTGACTTATTTCACTTAGCGTAATGCCCTCCAAGTTCATCCATGTTACTGCAAATGGCAAAATTTCTTTCAAGACTGAGTAGTATTCCATTGTGTGTATATGTATATAAATATATGTAAACCACAACAGATTCATGTATGTTAACTTTGTTTCCTGCAACTTTTCCAAATTCACTGCTGAACTCCAGTAGTTTTCTGGTAGCGTCTTTAGGATTTTCTATGTACAGCACCATGTCATCTGCAAACAGTGGCAGTTTAAGGCAGTTTCCTCCTTTCCAACTTGTATTTTTTAATTTCTTTTTCTTCTCTGATTGCTGTGGCTAGGAATTCCAAAATTATGTTGAATAAAAGTGGTGAGAGTGGGGATCTTTGTCTTGTTCCCAATCTTAGAGGAAATACTTATAGCTTTTCACCATAGAGTATGATGTTAGCTGTGCGTTTGTCATATACAGCCTTTATGATGTTGAGGTACGTTCCTTCTATGCCCACTTTCTGGAGTGTTTTTATCATAAGTGGACGTTGAATTTTATCAAAAGCTTTCTGCATCTATTGAGATGATTATATGGTTTTCATTCTTCAATTTGTTAATATGGTATATCACGCTGATTTGCAGATATTGAGAAATCCTTGCATCCCTGAGATCAATCCCATTTGATCACAGTGTATGATCCTTTTAATGTTCTGAGTTTTTTTTTTTTTTGGCTGCGCCACATGGCATATGAAATCTTATTAGTTCCCTGACCAGGGATCGAACCTGCACCCCCAGCAGTGTAAGTGTGGAGTCTTAACCACTGGGCCAGAGAAGTCCCCTTTTAATGTATTACTGGATTTGTTTTGCTAGTATTTGGTTAAGGATTTTTGCATCTTTGTTCATCAGTGATATTGGCCTGTAATTTTCTTTTTTTATGATATCTTTGTCTGGTTTTCATATCAGCGTGATGTTGGCCTCATAGAATGAGTGTGGAAGTGTTCCTTCCTCTGCAATGTTTTGGAATAGTTTCAGATGGACAGGTGTTAACACTTCTCTAAAGGTTTGGTAAAATTCATAACTGACTCACTTTGCTGTACAGCAGAAATTAACACAACACTGTAAATCAACTATACTCCAATAAAAAAATTAATTAAAACCAAAAAAAAAAAAAAAAATGGGGGGGGATTTGTAGAATTCTCCTGTGAAGCCATCTGGTCCTCTACAGGACCTTTTATTTTTTTAAATAAATTTGTGGGGTTAAAAAAATATATTTATTTATTTGGTTGTGTCGGGTCTTAGTTGCAGCAGTCAGGCTCCTTAGTTGTGGCATGTGGACTCTTAGTTGCGGCATGCATGTGGGATCTAATTCCCAGACCAGGGATTGAACCCGGGCCCCCTGCATTGGGAGCATGGAGTCTTAACCACTGTGCCACCAGGGAGGTCCCTACAGGACCTTTTAAAATAGACTGTGGATTCTAACAACAGTTCAGTTGTTTTGCCCTCCCTCTCTCCATTGTTTTCTTTTCTTTAAAACATTTCTTCACTGAAGCATATTAAATCAGATATATTCCTCCAAAATGCCATGTTCTCTTATGATCTCAGGTGTTTACATTTCTGTTCTCTTCAGCCCAAAGTGCATTTCAGACTAACTCCAATCATTATTTCAAAGACAAACACAGAATGGATAAATGTGGTATATCCGGGGCTTCCCTGGTGGCGCAGTGGTTGAGAGTCTGCCTACCAATGCAGGGGACACGGGTTCAAGCCCTGGTCTGGGAAGATCCCACGTGCCACGGAGCAGCTGGGCCCGTGAGCTACAAATACTGAGCTCTGCGCGTCTGGAGCCTGTGCTCCGCAGCAAGAGAGGCCGCGACAGTGAGAGGCCCGCGCACCGCGATGAAGAGTGGCCCCCGCTTGCCACAACTAGAGAAAGCCCTCGCACAGAAACGAAGACCCAACACAGCCAAAAATAAATAAATGAATAAATAAATTTATAAAAAAAAAAAAATGTGGTATATCCATACAAGGGGGAATATTATTTAGCCATAAAAAGGAATGGAGTACCGATTCTTACTACATAGATGAACCTTGAAAATATTATGCTATCTGAAAGAAGCCAGACACGACGGCCACATATTGTATGATTCTATGTATATACAGTGTCTAGAAAGGCAACTTAGGGAAACAGCAAGTAGGCTGGCAGCTGCCATGGGCTGGGGAAAGGGAAAATGGTGAGTAAATGCTAATGCACAGGGTATGGGGTTTCTTTGTGGGGTGAGGAAAATGCCCTGGAGTTAGATAGTGGTGATAGCTTCACAACTTTGAGAATATACTAAAAATCACTAAATTGTATTTTTTTAAAGTGATGGTGACTTGGACAAGAATGTAGTTATGAAAGGAATGAAGAACATTTAAACACTGGATCCATTTTGCATAGAGAGCTGACTGGATTTGCTGCAAGAATGGATGGGAAGTGAGAGAAAAAGAAAAGTTAATGATGTGCCTCCCAAGTTTTGGATCCAAGTAAACATGGATGTTCTTAACTGTGATGGGAGAAACATATTGAAGTGGAAAGGCTGGAAGCTCAAGTTATGGGCAGATTGACTGATGTTGACTTAATGGATTCTTAACTATCTGTACCTAAAGTTAATCTAGACTTGAGTGAAGTAGAACATATCATCCTAATTGTATAATATATATATATATGATTGGAATATAAAATTATATATTCCTATCAAATAATGTGGAATATGATTTTTCTTAGTCTAAGGGATGTTCAGAGTTAGAATTAGTGGTAGGGATAAACCGTTCAGAAGCAATTGACCCGACAGCCCAATTCAATTAAAAAAAAAAAAAAAAAAAAAAAAAAGGGCTTCCCTGGTGGCGCAGTGGTTGAGAGTCCGCCTGCCGATGCAGGGGACGCGGGTTCGTGCCCCGGTCCGGGAGGATCCCACATGCCGCAGAGGGGCTGGGCCCGTGAGCCATGTCCGCTGAGCCTGCGTGTCCGGAGCCTGTGCTCCGCAACGGGACAGGCCACAACAGCGAGAGGCCGCGTACCACAAAAAAAAAAAGACAAAACAAAAACACAGCCAAGCATAGGTATCATCTTCTGCCAAGTATGGGTTAGGAATCTGGTTCCTCCATAGCACACTGGAGTGATCTCCATCACAGATCACCTTTATGACACTATATTACCATTTACTATTTCCCTGTATCTCCCACAATATGCAGAGCTTAGGAATGGCATCATGTCTTTGTACCTCCAGAGCACAGGACAGTTAATTATACAGCAAGTCTTTAGCAAACACCTGTAATATATGATTCCAAGGTTTACCAATAATTTTCCATCTTTTTCATGCAAGTCCAAATTACTGAGTAGACAAAAAGGAGGATAACTGTGTATGACAGTATTCCT
This sequence comes from Neophocaena asiaeorientalis asiaeorientalis, assembly GCF_003031525.2. Classification (NCBI taxonomy): domain Eukaryota; kingdom Metazoa; phylum Chordata; class Mammalia; order Artiodactyla; family Phocoenidae; genus Neophocaena; species Neophocaena asiaeorientalis. The sequence continues at coordinate 704,848 of NW_020172006.1, forward strand.
TAAGGGGGCCAAGAAACTGAAGGAAGGTATTAATGAGTGATATCAAAGAAGTTAACATTAGTGAGCGATCACTATGCTCCAGGAATTACTCCAGAAGCATTACATGAATTAATTCATATAATTCCAATACAATCTGATTAAATAGGTACTATTTTTACCCCCATTTTATAAGGCTAGGAAAGTGAGAACATGCAGAAAGGTACAGTAATTTGCTTATGGTCACAGTTAGTACATACTAAAGGCAGAACTGAATTATAGACAGTCTGACTTCAGAGACCATCTTTTTAATCACTGTGCTATATTAGCAGCATGTCTTGACAGATTTTCTAATTATGGGTTCATGAAAACTCGGTATACTATTTAGAAATCAGCTCTTTGAAAATGATTGTCAAACCACTGTCAATACTTAAAATATTTTTGAGGTATAATTGACATCCATTGAAATGAACAGACCTTAGGTGTTCAGTTAATCAGTTTTGACACATGCATACATCTGTGTAATCCACACATCTATCAAGATAAGGAATATTACACATCACCCCAGAAAATTCCCCCCTGCCCTGTCCTCCTACTCAATCCCTCTCCTCCACCAAAAGCAAAAATGAATTACAGTTTTGAACACTGTAACCATAGATCAGTTTAGTTAATTCCAGAACTTAAATGGAATAAAACAGTATGTACTTTTTGGCTTCTCACATATGATAATGCCTTTGAGACAAATCCACAGAGTTGCATGCATTATAGGTCATTTCTTTTTATTGCCTAGTAATAATCCATATATGGGGACCATTATGAACAAAGATGCTATGAACATTATTATACAAGGTTTTTTGTAAACATTTGGTTTCATTTCTCTAAGATAAATACCTAAGAGTGAAATCACTGGGTTATAGGGTAACAGTTTGTTTAACATTCGAACAAATGGCCGAAGTGTAAGTGGTTATACCATTTTACATTCCCACCAGCAAGGTGTTTAAGAGCTCCAGTTGGTCCACATACTTGCTAACATTTGGTACTGTAAGTCATTTTCATTTTAGTCATTCCAGTGGACATAAAATAGTATCTCATTATGGTTTAAATTGGGAATTCTCTGATGAATAATGATATCAAACACTTTTTCATGTGAATATGGGCCATATGTATATATTCTTTCCAAAGAAACTGTTCAACAGTCTGCATAAAACTTTATCTTTCTTAGCAGACCTAGTATAAAAGCACTTTCAGCAGTCGCTTTCTGATTTTGAAGAATCACCTAATGAAGTCTGGTCTAAGATGTGCTAAAATTCTCTGATAATTAATAACCAATAACTACCACTTCATGGTATTCATATATTTTGCTCATCTTTTACATTCCTAAAGAAAATTGCTTGACATATCCCCTAGCATAATATCACTTATAGCATGTTATTTCGTCATAGAAAATATTTTTCTGTACTTTATCCTCTTTCATTAAGGACTAAAGTAGTGATGAAATAACTGTAACAAATACTATTTTTTCACAGCAATTATTTTTTGAACATTAGTTGAAATGAGTGGGACACTGGCTAGAGCTCAAACATTTTTGTTTTTGAAACATAATACTTGGTTACGCCATACATAACTGCCGGTTTGATAGGTTAAAATGTTCAAATGTTGGCAATTTCATTGCCAATGTTGGCAATGTCGGTTCAATGAAACTTAACGATTTTTACTATTTTGTAAGTAACTTACTAAATCTAATTGTTCAAACTTAAAATACAATTATATTTCAGTTAACCACTTCCTATCTATCCATCTCATATATATTTATATTATAAATTTTACACACACAGGAATGGAAATTGCAGAAGTTTTAAAACTATGATGTTATAGCATTAAATTTTAAAAAAACTTAAGAATTTTTTTTTTTTTTTTTTTGCAGTACACGGGCCTCTCACTGTTGTGTCCTCTCCCGTTGTGGAGCACAGGCTCCGGACATGCAGTCTCAGCAGCCATGGCTCACAGGCCCAGCCGCTCCGCGGCATGTGGGATCTTCCCGGACCGGGGCACGAACCCGTGTCCCCTGCATCAGCAGGTGGACTCTCAACCACTGTGCCACCAGGGAAGCCCAAGAACTTAATTTTTTAAGAGCAGATTTAGGGTCTAAGCAAAATTGAGAAGGTACAGAGATTTCACATGTATTCTATGCCAATGCACAGCTTCCTCCGTTCTTAAGATTATGTTTATTACAACTGATGAATCTATCCTGACACATAACTACCACCCAGAGTCCATAGTTCACGTTACGGTTACCCTTAGTGTGGTACATTCTACGGGTCTGCACATATATATACCAACACTCATCCATCATTTTTTTTTTTTTTTTTTTTTTTTTTAGCTGCGCCACCAGGGAAGCCCCATCCATCATTATAATAGTATCAGACAGAGTAGTTTTACTGCCTGAAAATTCTCTGTGCTTCACCGATTCACCCCTCATTCCTCTCTAAACCCTGACAACCACTGTTCTTTTTACTTTCTCCATAGTTTTATGTCTTCCAGAACGTCATATAGTTGAAATCATACAGTTAATTTCAGACTGCCTTCTTTCTTTTATTAATATGATTTAACCTCCGTGTCTGTTCATGGCTTGACAGCTCATTTGTTTTGTTTTAGACAATATACCATCATCTGGATACACCTCAGTTTATCCATTTACCTACTGAAGGATATTCTTAGTTGCTCTCAAGTTTTGCCAAGTTATGAGTAAAGCTGCTACAAACATTCATGTGCAGGTTTTTGTATAGACATAAGTCTTCAACTTCTTTGGGCAAATACCGAGGAAGATGATTGCTGGATCATATGGTAATGTTTAATTTTGTAAGAAGCCAGCAAACTGTCTTCCAAAGTGGCTGTGCCATTTTGCATTCCCATCAGCGATGAATCAAAGTTCCTATTGCTCCATATTCTCACCAGCATTTGGTGTTATCAGTGTTCTTGATTCTGGTCACTGTAATAGGTGTCTAGTAATACCTCACTGTTGTCTTAATTTACATTTCCCTGATGAAATAGGACATGGTGCATCTTTTCCTGTGATGATTTGCCATCTGTCTGATAAGGTCTTTGGCCCATTATAAACCAGGTTGTTTGTTTTCTTACTGTTGGACTTGAAGAGTTTTTTGTATATTTTGAATAACAGTCCTCTATCAGATATGTCTTTTGTAAATTATTGTCTGCCATTCTGTGGCTTATATTTGCATTATGTTGACACTGTCTTTCACAGAGCAGAAATTTTTTAATTTTAATGAAGTCCAGAATATCAATTCTTTCTTTCATGGATTGCACCTTTGGTATTGCATCAAAAAAGTTATCATCAAACCTGAGGTAATCTAGATTGTCTTCTATGTTACCTTCTTGGAGTTTTATAGTTTTGCATTTTACATGTTGGTCTGTGATTCATTTTGAGTTAATTTTTGTAAACGTTGTAAAGCTCTGTGTCTAGATTCAATTTTTTGCATTTGAATGTCCAGTTATGCCAGCACCACTTGTAAAGACTATCTTTTCTCCACTGTATTGCCTTTGCTCCTTTGTCAAATGTAAGTTAACTATATTTATGTGTGTCTATTTCAGTGCTCTTTATTCTGTCCCACTGATCTACTTGTCTATTCTCTTGCCAATACCACACTCTCTTCATTATGATAGTTTTATAGTAAGTCATGGACTCAGGTGCTGTCAGTACTTCAACTTTGTTCTTCTACAACACTGTGTATTCTAGGTCTTTTGTCTATAAGTTTTAGAGTCAGTTTGTTGATATCCACAAATAAGTTGCTGGGATTTTGATTGGGATTGCGGTGAAATCTACAGATTAAGTTGGGAAGAGGTAACATCTTGACAATATTTTTTTTTTTTTTTTTTTTTTTTTTTTTTGCGGTGCGCGGGCCTCTCACTGCTGTGGCCTCTCCCGTTGCAGAGCACAGGCTCCAGACGCGCAGGCTCAGCGGCCATGGCTCACGGGCCCAGCCGCTCCGCGGCATGTGGGATCTTCCCAGACCGGGGCACGAACCCATGTCCCCTGCATCGGCAGGCGGACTCTCAACCACTGCGCCACCAGGGAAGCCCTTGACAATATTAAGTGTTCTTGTCCCTGAACATGTAATAGCTCTCCATTTATTGATTCTTCTTTGATTTCTTTGATTAGAATTTTGTTTTCCTCGTATACACTTTTTCATATTTCGTTAGATTTATACCTAGGTGTTTTAGGGGAGCTAATGTAAAGGTACTATGTTTTTAAATTCAGATTCTACACATTCACTGATGGTATATAAGAAAGTGATTGACATTTGTGTATTAACATTTTATCCTGCAACACTGCTATAATCACGAATTAGTTCCAGGAGATTTTTTGGTCGATTCTTTCAGATTTTCTACATAGAAAATGATGTCATTGGCAAAAAACGATAGTTTTATTTCTCCCTTCTCAATCTGTGTATCTCTTATTTCCTTTTCTTATCTTACTGCATTAATTAGAACTTCCAGTATGATGCTGCAAACGAACGAAGAGAGCAGATACCCTTGCCTTGTTCCTGATCTTAGTGGGAAAAACTTCATTAAATAGATGTTATGTGTAGGTTTTTGTAGCTTTTTTAAAAAATAATTTTAAATTAAATACTCAGCTAACAAATCTATTAGATGCCCCTTAACTTTTGTTGAAAGCCAAGTACTGGAAATCCTCCAATTCTGATTAGGATTTATTCTCTGCCTCCATAGCAAATCAGTTTGTTTGTTTTTTGGGTTTTTTTTGGCCGCGTCACATGGCTCGTGGGATGTTAGTTCCCCATCCAGGGATGGAACCCGGGGCCCCAGCAGTGGAACTGCAGAGTCCTAACCACTGGAACGCCAGGGAATTCCCAATATATATATTTTTTAATCAAGGAAGTTTCCATCTCTTCCTACTTTACTGAGAGTTTTAATCATGAAAGGGTGTTGAATTTTATCAAATGATTTTTATGTATGTATTGACATGATCATGTGATATTTTCTTCTTTAACCTGGTGATGTGTGAAAACTGGTTTTCAAATATTGAACCAGCCTTCTATACCTGGGATAAATCCCACTTGGTCATGGTGTATTATACTTTTTATGCATTGTTGGTTTTAATTTGCTAATATTTTTTGAAAATTTTCATCTTTATGTTCATGAGAGATACTAGTCTATAATTTTCTTTTTTTATATCTTTGTCTGGTTTGCATATTAAGGTAATGCTGGCCTCACATAATTAGTTAGGAATTATTCTCTCTCCTTCTATCATCTGAAAAAGACTGAAGAAAATCGGTATAATTTCTTCCATAAATGTTTGGTAGAATTCACTACTGAACCCATCTGAGCCTGGTGTTCCATTTTAGAAGGTTAATTACTGATCCAATTTCTTTAATAGAGACTTGTGCATATTACCTATTCTTCTGTTGTGAGATTTAGCACATTGTCCTTTTCAATTAATTGGTCCATTTCATCTAGGTTATCAGATCTGTGGGAATCCAGTTATTCACAGCATCAGCATTCCTTTATTATCCTTTTAATGTCCATGGGATATATAGTGATGTCCTCTTTTTCATTTCTTTTTTTTTTTGCGGTACGCGGGCCCCCCACTGCCGCAGCCTCTCCTGTTGCGGAGCACAGGCCCCGGACACGCAGGCCCAGAGGCCATGGCCCATGGGCCCAGCCACTCCACGGCACGCGGGATCCTCCCGGACCGGGGCACGAACCCACGTCCCCTGCATCGGCAGGCGGACTCCCAACCACTGCGCCACCAGGGAAGCCCTCTCTTCACAAAGCCTTCACAAAAATGAGAGACCTATATGGATAAAACGGTTCACTACATTTGTCCAAAATAGTACTAGTATGTCAAGTTAAAGCTAACTGAAATACCGTCGTGTCACAGGACACATTGAGAATCTATCAGAACAATGGTATTTCCCCGGAAAATACACATATTAATTACAACTAAGAGCTACTACTTAAAATATAAAGGATTCCAAAGGTGCATGAAGCTCATCTAGAGATGTCAGAGCTGTACTATTCACTACCATATTCCCCATTGCTCAACACAGAGCCAGTTACACAAGTAGGCATGTGATAGAAATCTATTAGTTTAATGAAATAAAGGAACATCAGTGTGACAATCAGGTGTTTAGAATTTGGCTTTAATTACCTGAAATCAGAGTCAAAAACCCAATGTTTTATTAATGATCCCAAATATTACTGCATATTTGGGAAGAGTTGCCTGGCAAATTTGCCCTTTTTTCTTCCTGTTGATAAATATTTCTTTTATAAAGAAACCAAGTTTCAATCTCTGGGAATAGAAGTTGTAAGAAAAGACAATAGTTTAACTGGGAGAAAAGGAACAAATTTTTATCAAGCATGTACTATGGCCCTAGTATGATTTCTCTGATAGTTCTCAGAACAACTTAACAAGGAAGTATTATCATTTTCATTTTAAAGACGATCAGAGAAATTAAGTAAGCTGCCTACAGATGATAAGCAAAGGAACCCAGATTCAAACAGTTATTAACTATAAAATCAATGCTCTTTCTCTCACATCATGCGCTGGGGTATAATCTACTTAAAACAGTGTAAACTAGAAGTTGTTTTAAGCGTGTATGACTGATTAATAATAACCATAATTTTTCTCTGCCATATGTTCTTCATCTACAAAGTAGAAGACAATATGTCTTTAACAACTATGCAAGTTTGATATAGGAATTAGAAGTGGTGGTAAAACATAACGAACAGAACCTCATTTAATGTATGTATTCATAAGGAAAGATGGTGAGTATATTTTATTTCAGGAACATTTTGTTGATCTTAATTTAGTAAATTAACTACATGGAAAACCATATTATAATATGAGGAAAGGATGCTTATAAAACAATCCCCCAACAGCTCATTTAATGTTTATCCTTAGGGCATGCAAGTTGAGCCTCCCTGACCCAAACAACTATTATGAATTTCTACGAATTATCTCTTCGAAACATTAATAAATGACCACTGACAAAAAATTGCTAAATCTCAGCAAAAACAAAGACGAGTTACAGTTAAAGGAGTTTTTCATAAGCCAGTGGATATATATCTATTACTTATCCCTACTGTAGTTATAAATCCCGATATTTTCAAACTTAATATAAATTGTGAGAATTAAAAGAATAAATTCTAAATAATTAATTACCAAAAACAGAAAATTGGACACACAAAGATTCTGAATAACAGTCCCAGTCACTTATCAATTTAAAAGAAAGTTTTATTTTAAGGTTTTACATTAAATGTTTCCGTTCAAATATATTTGTCAATACAAATATAAGAAATCAAGGTTTTTCGAAAAAGATTAGGGGAAACGGTCCAAGATGTTGGACCACCAGAGACCTCCTGGCCCCATGTAATATTAATCAGTGAGAGCTCTCCCAGAGATCTCCATCTCAACACTAAGACTGAGCTCCACCCAACGGCCAGCAGGCTCCAGTGCTAGATGCCCCATGCCGAACAACTAACAAGACAGGAATACAACCCCACACATTAACAGAGAGGCTGCCTAAAGTCATGCTAAGTTCACAGACACCCCAAAATACACCAGCAGATAAGGCTCTTCCCACCAGAGGAACAAGATCCAGCCTCATCTACCAGAACACAGGCACCAGTCCCTGTGCAAGAAAGCCTACACAAGCCACTGAACCAATCTAACCCACTGGGGGCAGACACGAGAAATAAGAGGAACTATGAACCTGCAGCCTGTGATAAGTAGACCCCAAACACAGTAAGTTTAAAAAAAATGAGAGGGCAGAGAAAACATATGCAGCAGATGAAGGAGCAAGGTTAAAAACCCACCAGACCAAAGAAATGAAGAGAAAATAGGCAGTCTACCTGAAAAAGGATTCAGAGTAATGAGTAAAGATGATCCAAAATCTCAGGAAGAGAATGGAGAAAATGCAAAAAACATTTAACAAGGATCTAGAAGAACTAAAGAGAAAACAAACAGTGATAAACAACACAATAAATGAAATTACAAATACTCTAAAGAAATCAATAGCAGAATAACTGAAGCAGAAGAACAGATAAATGACCTGGAAGACAGAATAGTGAAAATAACTACCGCAGAGCAGAATAAAGAAAAAAGAATGAAAAGAATTGAGGACAGTCTCAGAGACTTCTGGGACAATATTAAATGTACTTACATTCAAATGATAGGGGTCCCAGAAGAAGAAGAGAAAAAGAAAGGGTAAGAGAAAATATTTGAAGAGATTATAGTCAAAAACTAGTCAATCAAGTCCAGGAAGGTCCAGGAAGTGCAGAGTCCCATTCAGGATAAACCCTAGGATAAACATGCCAAGAAACACATTAATCAAACTATCAAAAATTAAAAAAAAAAAAAAAAAATTTAAAGTAGCAAGGGAAAAGCAACAAAAACCTACAAGGGAATTCCCATAAGGTTAACAGCTGATCTTTCAGCAGAAACTCTGCAAGCCAGAAGCGAGTGGCAGGATATATTTAAAGTGATGAAAGGGAAAAACCTACAACCAAGATTAGTCTACACAGCAAGGATCTCATTCAGATTCAACAGAGAAATTAAAACCTTTAGAGACAAGCGAAACTTAAGAGAATTCAGCACCACCAAACTTTACAACAAATGCTAAAGGAACTTTTCTAGACAGGAAACACAAGAGAAGGAAAAGACCTACAAAAACAAACCCAAAACGATTAAAATGGTAATGGAAACATACATATCGATAATTACCTTAAATGTAAATGGATTAAATGCTCCAACCAAAAGACATACAATGGCTGGATGGATACAAAAACAAGACCCGTATATATGCTATCTACAAGAGACCCATTTCAGACCTAGGGACACATACAGACTGAAAGTGAGGGGATAGAAAAAGATATTCCATGCAAACGGAAATCAAAAGAAAGGTGGAATAGCTATTCTCATACCAGACAAAATAGACTTTAAAATAAAGACTATTAGAAGAGACAAAGAAGGACACTACATAATGATCAAGGGATCAATCCAAGAAGATAAAACAACTGTAAATATTTATGCACCCAACATAGGAGCACCTCAATACATAAGGCAAATGCTAACAGCCATAAAAGGGGAAATTGACAGTAACACAATCATAGTAGGGGACTTTAACACCCCACTTTCACCAATGGACAGATCATCCAAAATGAAAATAAATAAGGAAACACAAGCTTTAATATCAGTTAAGTCCATCTTTATCAGTTAAAGACGGACTTAACTGATATTTATAGGACATTCCATCCAAATACAACAGAATACACTACCTTCTCAAGTGCACACGGATCATTCTCCAAGATAGATCATATCTTGGGTCACAAATTAAGCCTCAGTAAATTTAAGAAAATTGAAATCATATCAAGCATCTTTTTCAACAAATATGTTATGAGACGAGATATCAAATACAGAAAAAAAAAACTGTAAAAGTACAAACACACGGAGGCTAAAGAATACACTACGAAATAACCAAGAGATCACAGAAGAAATACAAGAGGAAATCAAAAACTACATAGAAATAAATGACAATGAAAATACGACAACCCAAAACCTCTGGGATGCGGCAAAAGCAGTTCTAAGAGGGAAGTTTATAGCAATACAATGCTACCTCAAGAAACAAGAAACATCTCAAATAAACAACCTAAACTTACACCTAAAGCAATTAGAGAAAGAAGAACAAAAAACTCCCAAAGTTAGCAGAAGAAATCATAAAGGTCAGATCAGAAATAAATAAAAAAGAAATGAAGGAAACAATAGCAAAGATCAATAAAACTAAAACCTACTTCTTTGAGAAGATAAACAAAATTGATAAACCATTAGCCAGACTCATCAAGACAGAAAGGGAGAAGACTCAAATCAACAGAATTAGAAATGAAAATGGAGAAGTAACAACTGACACTGCAGAAATACAAAGCATCATGAGAGGCTACTACAAGCAACACAATGCCAATAAAATGGACAACCTCAAAAAAATGGACAAATGCTTAGAAAAGTACAACCTACCAAGAATGAACCAGGAAGAAATAGAAAATATGAACAGACCAATCACAAGCACTGAAGTTGAAAGTGACTAAAAATCTTCCAACAAACAAAAGCCCAGAACCAGATGGCTTCACAGGCGAATTCTATCAAACATTTAGAGAAGAGCTAATACCTATCCTTCTCAAATACTTCCAAAATACAGCAAAGGGAGGAACATTCCCAAACTCATTCTACGAGGCCACCATCACCCTGATACCAAAACCAGACAAAGATGTCACAAGAAAAGGAAACTACAGGCCAATATCACTGATGAACACAGACGCAGAAATCCTCAACAAAATATTAGCAAACAGAATCCAACAGCACATTAAAAGGATGGAACAAGAAGATCAAGTGGGGTTTATCCCAGGAATGCAAGGATTCTTCAGTATATGTAAATCAACCAATGGGATACACCTTATTAACAAATTGAAGGAGAAAAACCATATAATAATCTCAATAGATGCAGAAAAAGCTTTTGACAAAATTCAACACCCATTTATGATAAAAACTCTCCAGAAAGTACGCATAGAGGGAACCTACCTCAACATAATAAAGACCATATATGACAAACCCACAGCCAACATCGTACTCAATGGTGAAAAACTGAAACCATTTCCTCTAAGATCAGGAACAAGACAAGGTTGTCCACTCTCACCACTATTATTCAACATAGTTTTGGAAGTTTTAGCAATGGCAATCAGAGAAGAAAAAGAAATAAAAGGAATCCAAATCGGAAAAGAAGAAGTAAAGCTGTCACTGTTTGCAGATGACATGATATTAAACATAGAGAATCTTAAAGACTCTACCAGAAAACTACTAGAGCTAATCAATGAATTTGGTAAAGTAGCAGGGTACAAAACTAATGCACAGAAATCTCTTGCATTCCTATACACTAACAATGAAAAATCTGAAAGAGAAATTAAGGCAACGCTCCCATTTACCACTGCAACAAAAAGAATAAAATACCTAGGAATAAATCTACCCAAGAAGACAAAAGACCTGTATGCAGAAAACTTTAAGGCACTGATGAAAGAAACTGAAGACAATACAAACAGATGGAGAGATATACCATGTTCTTGGATTGGAAGAATCAACACTGTGAAAATGACTATACTACCCGAAGCAATGTACAGAATCAATGCAATCCCTATCAAACTACCAATGGCATTTTTCACAGAAGTAGAACAAAAAATCTTAAAATTTGTATGGAGACACAAAAGACCCTGAATAGCCAAAGCAATCTTGAGAAAGAAAAATGGAGTTGGAGGAATCAGACACCCTGACTTCAGACTATACTACAAAGCTACAGTAATCAAGACAGTATGGTACTGGCACAAAAACAGAAATATAGATCAATGGAACAGGATAGAAAGCCCAGAGATAAGCCCACATATATATGGTCACCTTATCTTTGACAAAGGAGGCAAGAATATCCAATGGAGAAGAGACAGCCTCTTCAAAAAGTGGTGCTGGGAAAACTGGACAGCTACATGTAAAAGAATGAAATTAGAACTCTACCTAACACCATACACAAAAATAAACTCAAAATGGATTAAAGACTTAAATGTAAGGCCAGATAGTATAAAACTCTTAGACGAAAACATAGGCAGACCAGTCTATGACATAAATCACAGCAAGATCCTTTTTGACCCACGTCCTAAAGTATCGGAAATAAAAACAAAAATAAACAAATGGGACCTAATGAAACTTAAAAGCTTTTGCACAGCAAAGGAAACCATAAACAAGACCAAAAGACAGTCCTCAGAATGGGAGAAAATATTTGCAAACGAAGCAAGTGATAAAGGATTAATCTCCAAAATACACAAGCAGCTCATGCAGCTCAATATCAAAATCAAACAACCTGGGCTTCCCTGGTGGCGCAGTGGTTGAGAGTCCACCTGCCGATGCAGGGGACATGTGTTCGTGCCTCGGTCAGGGAAGATTCCACATGCTGCGGAGCCGCTGGGCCCGTGAGCCATGGCCGCTGAGCCTGCGCTCCACAACGGGAGAGGTCACAACAGTGAGAGGCCCGCGTACCCAAAAATCAATCAATCAATCAATCAACCCAATCCAAAAACGGGCAGAAGACCGAAATAGACATTTCTCCAAAGAAGATATATAGACTGCCCACAAACAAATGAAAGTGTGCTCAACATCAGGAATCATTAAAGAAATAGAAATCAAAACCACAATGAGGTATCACCTCACACTGGTCAGAATGGCCATCATGAAAAAATGTACAAACAATAAATGCTGGAGAGGGTGTGGAGAAAAGAGAACCTTCCTGTGCTGTTGGTGGGAATGTGAATTGATACAGCCACTATGGAGAACTGTATGGCGGTTCCTTAAAAAACTACAAATAGAACTACCATATGACCCAGCAATCCCCCTACTGGGCATATACCCTGAGAAAACCATAATTCAAAAAGAGTCATGTACCACAATGTTCATTTCAGCACTATTTACAATAACAGGACATGGAAGCAACCTAAGTGTCCATCAACAGATGAATGGATAAAGAAGATGTGGCATATATATACGTTGGAATATTACTCAGCCATAAGAAGACACAAAACTGAGTTATTTTTAGTGAGGTGGATGGACCTAGAACCTATCATACAGAGTGAAGTAAGTCAGAAAGAGAAAAACAAATACTATATGCTAACACATATATATGGAATCTTAAAAAAAAAGGTTTCTGAAGAACCCAGGGGCAGGACAGGAATAAAGACACAGACGTAGAGAATGGACTTGAGGACGTGGGGCAGGGAGGGGAAGCTGGGACGAGGTGAGAGAGTAGCACTGACATATATATACTACCAAATGTAAAACAGATAGCTAGTGGGAAGCAGCTGTATAGCACAGGGAGATCAGGTCGGTGCTTTGTGACTACCTAGAAGGGTGGGATTGGGAGGATGGGAGGGAAACGCAAGAGGGAGGGCATATGGGGATATATGTGTACATATAGCTGATTCACTTTGTTATACAGCAGAAACTAACACAACATTGTAAAGCAATTATACTCCAACAAAGATGTAAAAGAAAAAAAGTTAATTAAGAATAGAGGGACTTCCCTGGTGGCACAGTGGTTAAGAATCCACCTGCCAATGCAGGGGACATGGGTTTGATCCCTGGTCTGGGAGGATCCCACATGCCACAGAGCAACTAAGGCTTTGCGCCACAACTACTGAGCCTGTGCTCTAGAGCCCGCGAGCCACAACTACAGAAGCCTGCGCGCCCAGAGCCTGTGCTCTGCAGCAAGAGAAGCCACCGCAATGAGAAGCCCACGTGCTACAACAAAGAGTAGCCCCTGCTAGCCACAACAAGAGAAAGCCTGCGTGCAGCAATTAAGACCCAACACAGCCAAAAATAAATAAGTAAAATAAATAAATAAACGAAAAGAAATTAAGAATAGAAAAAAAAAAAGATCAGGGCAAAAAAAGTAGAATGTTCCTCAGATTTCTTCAGACCTCAGTAAAGAAATGTATGCACAGGAAAAACTGAAAATATAGTTAAGTGTCAGATGAATTAGCCACATTAATGAGTAATAAACAAATAATGCCTAATAGAAAACTATATAGCTAAATAAAAATCAAACAATGTTTTTCTGGGAATTTCCTGGCAGTCCAATGGTTAGGACGCTGGGCTTTCATTGCCGAGGGCATGGGCTTGATCCCTGGTCCGGGAACTAAGATCCCGAAGCTGTGCACCACAGCCAAAAAAAATATATATATAATGTTTTTCTTACATTTCTTTCCAACGATGAGTTTCTGTGTGCATATTACCTATGCATCATTATTTTTCAGATTCCAGCTTTCCAAAGTACAAGGTATTTGTCCTGATATGGACCACACTGCTAAACATATTTATTTGACAAATAATTGAGCACCTGCTATGGGTATTATGCTGGGCACTAGGCTAGGTCCTGGAAATTCCCAATCCCATAAAGAGAAAAGGATCACCCAGCTTTAGAGATTATATTCCAATAGAGAAGAGATCAAAGTAAGAAACATGCAAATAAACATTAAAAAAATTCCAATAAAAGATACCTGACGATGCATTTCCATGAAGAGCCATCTTGATCATCTTGTTCTTCTATATACATTCTGACATTGTGATCTTGATCCAACTGGTACCAGTACATGAGGCCATCTTTGTCACGGCCAATTGGCTGGAGACGCATGGTATCGGCATCCTCCTCATTGATAATATTCTTGAATTTGAGATTGTCATCAAACTGACACTCACAGAGGTACTGGAAAATAGTCATGACATGGTTTAAAATACCCTATAAATGTTTCTCCATGAAAATAAATGTGATATGTTCAACCAAGGAACAGATTTGGGGATAGGAGAAAGAATACTTTTAGTTTTATCCATCTTTCACTTTCCTCTCTCCCCTTTTGTACACTTATTTTACAGTAACCAACTTTAAAACATAAATTTCTAAGTTAACATTTAATTTTTGTATTACAGAAATTTATAGGTTTAACCCAACCAATGACACAAAAGTGAAGTTATATTTTAAAGCAATGAGTCTGTTTGTACTAAAGTTTCCCAAATTTGTTCATGGTATAAAATTTTCAATCACTCCTTCTCTCTTAAAGCTTTTAGATGAACTTCATTCTTGAAATGGCTATCTGTTTTTGAAAGCTTGAGACATATACAGTTTTTAAGGAAGGCAGTCTTATTGATAACTTACTCTGTGGAATTCTCTTTAAAAAAAAAAAAGACATCACCAAATTGGAAGAACTGATTTTTAATTAAAATTTTTGTGTATGATTAGTGTATAAAGTCAGATTTCTTCCCTGAACCTATATGCCCAGGCAAATAATACATGACGTCCCTATCATAGCCTCTTTGCCTTTGCCTGTGGTGTCTAGGCCCATAGACTCTCTTCTATAAAGGTAGTTTTCCCCTTCATTATGCTGACCACATTGCTAATAATTAGGGCCAACACACTGAAGCAAGCAAGGAGAAAAAGGGGAACTCAAAATTGAAAATAAATCTATACTTTGAGAAGACCTATTTTAATTAAGTAGGTTTGGTTATGTGAGACTTTTATTAAGTACACACTGGCATGCCCCATGTCATCTGGAAAACTAATGATCAAATTACTAATTTAGTAAATCAGTAAAAGATTAACCACAGCTTACCGTATTTGTTAACAATGACTGTGAAGGCTGCAAATAATGCATAAAATTAATGTGGGGTTTACCCATTCTACTATTGTCCCTACAAGCAGAGATCATAAACCTAGATATACTTGTATATTGAAAAATAACCCCAAACAGTAATTTAAAGAACAGTTTTATCACCAAACAATAAACAAGAAA
Organism: Neophocaena asiaeorientalis asiaeorientalis; assembly: GCF_003031525.2. Lineage (NCBI taxonomy): Eukaryota > Metazoa > Chordata > Mammalia > Artiodactyla > Phocoenidae > Neophocaena > Neophocaena asiaeorientalis. Next base: position 720,229 of record NW_020172006.1, read on the forward strand.
AAGAAAAATCTATTGTCCTTTTCCGCTAATAGTGAAAATGTCTACTTGGGGACTTCCCTGGTGGTCTAGTGGTTAAGACTCGGTGCTTCCACTGCAGGGGGTGCAGGTTCGATCCCTGGTCGGGGAACTAAGATCCCACATGCTGCAGGCGTAAGCCCCCCACCAAAAGTCTACTTTCTAGTTATTTCCCAATTCATCCAGAAGGAGTCAAAAGTGAATTTTTTAATTAAAATAACTGTAACAAATAATAAATTTATTACCTTTAAGAGTGCTAACTTGCATTCAACACTCATTTCAAGATAGCCTTTCTTCTCCATCTCCCATGCCCAGGTGCTGTTAAACTCTTGACATATCTGTCAGAGAAAGTTAAAGTCTTAATACATAAAAGCAATTTAAATTTACATTGGTAGTTTTGTTGTACAATTATGTTAACAGTTTTGTTAATATATAAAGGAAAAAGTTTATACCAAACACAACTGAATCCAATCCCACCCTGAAATGCCTATTACTTAAATATACCAGAAATGTTTATTACTGTTTGATGATTGAATTTAAGGTAAGCAGTGATCCCTGCAGCTTTCTCCTCTGCTCTCAAGAATTTTATATACACTTTTGTGGCACATTTTCCCAAATGCAAGTAATTATCTGATTCCACCTCTCCAAACAGCCTAGAAGTTCCTCGACGGCAAGGACAATAGTTTATTCATCTCTATGCCTACAATAGAAGCAAGCTAAAAAAACCATGCCAAACTGTAGGCACATTTTTATTCAAGTAACTCTCCAACTCAAAATCCTCCTAATTATGGGTAAAGACTCCACTGCTTGGCATTTGAGACCTTCTATAATGTGGCATTAACTTAAATTTCTAGGCTTCTCTTCTCATACAAACATTGCAAGCAAACCAGAGACACTTTAAAAGGATGAGTAAAGAAGATTTGGATAACCATTCCACTTATCAGGCGATGCACCATGGGCTTTATGACCTCTGTGAGCCAGTTTCCTCAGCAATAAAAGGGGAGCAGTAATAATACTGACCTTAAAGGTTGTGAAATAGGTATAAAAAATGATAAAAAGTACCTAGAAACTTCATGCTCTTTTTCCAATCCAAGGAACAAAGAGTATAATGAAGCCCAAGGGAGAAGAACCAATACAAGGCACAAAATTATCTGGGAGCTTGGGCAATTAGCTAGAAACACTGGCAGGAGAAAAACAAACAGGCAAGTGAAACTGCTTTATATAACCACCTCAACCTAGGAATAAGACCAGGCTGGCCCTACTGGGAGGGCTACCCTTTTCCTCTCCTGTACCGGTGTCGTCATTTTTTTTTTTTTTTACCAAGTTAGGACAGAATGCAGTATGGCAAGGAGCTATATCATGGGGGATCTTCAAAGGCGAAAAGGAAGAATGAGCTCTCCATTCTCTGGAATATCATACTTCCTCTGACTGATAGCACTACATTTTGTAGAGGAAAAAAATTGAGATATACAGAATAAGGGAAATTTCTGGAATATTATACACAGAAGACCTCAAATGATTATATCAAAACCTAAAGGTCAACATGTGAATAGACGCTTTGCCAAAGAATATATATAAATGGTCAATAAGCACAGGAAAAGATAGTCAATGTCCTTAGTCATTAGGGAAATGCAAATCAAAACCACAATGAAATACTACTTCATACCTGTTAGGATAGCTGTAATCAAAAAGAAGGATAGGGGCTTCCCTGGTGGCGCAGTGGTTGAAAAACCACCTGCCAATGCAGGGGACATGGGTCCGAGCCTTGGTCCGGGAAGATCCTACACGTTATGGAGCAACTAAGCCTGTGCGCCACAACTACAGAGCTTGCGCTCTAGAGCCCACAAGCTACGACTACTGAGCCCACGCACCACAACTACTGAAGGCTGCGCGCCTGGAGCCCATGCTCTTCAATAAGAGAAGCCACTGCAATGAGACGCCTGCGCACCGCAACGAAGAGTAGCCCCTGCTTGCCGCCAGCTAGAGAAAGCTCACGCAGCAACGGAGACCCAATGCAGTCAAAAATAAATAAATTTTTTTAAAAAAGGATAATAGCAAATGATGGGAATGTAAAATGGTGCAGCCGCTTTGTAAAAAAAAAGTTTAACAATTCCTCAAAATGTTAACACTGAGTTACCACAGGACTTAGCAGTTCCACTCCTCGGTATGTACTCCCAAAAAATGAAAACATATACTGTACAAATGTTCATCACAGTATAATAGCCAAAAGGTGGGAACAACCCAAATTTCCATCAACTGATGAATGAATAAAATAATACATGGAATATAAATACAATGGGATTTTATGCATCCATGAAAAGGAATGAAGTAGTGATATATTGTACAGCACGGATGAACATCAAAACACGATGCTAGGGCTTCCCTGGTGGCGCAGTGGTTGAGAGTCCGCCTGCCGATGCAGGGGACACGGGTTCGTGCCCCAGTCTGGGAAGATCCCACATGCCGCGGAGCAGCTAGGCCCGTGAGCCATGGCTGCTGAGCCTGAGCGTCCGGAGCCTGTGCTTCGCAATGGGAGAGGCTGCAACAGTGAGAGGCCCACGTACCGCAAAAAAAAAAACAAAAAAAAAAAACCCAAAAAACCACGATGCTATGTGAAAGAAACCAGACATAAGAGGTCACAAATTTATGGAAGTTTGTATATGGAATTTCCACAGAAGTCAAATCCATATAGACAAAATTTGTTAGCAGTTGCTAGTGGGTAAGCAGAGGGAGGAACAGACAGTGGTGGCTATGGGCAGATTTCGTTTCAGAGTAACAAAAATGCTCTATAATTATGATAGTGTTCTACAGTTAAGATAGCGCACATCCTTGTGAATATGCTTAAAAACACTGAATTGCATATTTTTAAAGAGTGAATCTCACGGTATGTGAATAATAGCTCAATTTAAAAAAATCAGACAGAGGGACAGCCAACAACACAGAGCCAAGCTTATGATTTGGATGAAGCATTTCTTGAGTGCTCTACTGTATACCATACCCCTAGAAGAAGATGTAGGCTAAAGCTGAGTGTGGGGAAGTTCAGTTTCACCAAAGGGGCTGAGAATGACACAGATCCAAAGCATGGCCAACAGCTCACAGCGTCAGACACCAAATATAGCTGAACAACTGTTGATTATCATTTACTGTGTGAAAGGGGAGGAAAGAGAAAGAGAGGTAGATATAGAGATAATTAAGATATAAGCGTTTGCTTCCTCACTACTTAGCTTCAATTTACTGACCTTCATTTACAATGCTTAGGGTGTAAAACCTCTGTTGTGCTGATATTCAGAGATAAACATGCTATTCATTTTCTGTTTCTTTAAGGGCAATGTAGACATACTACTGTGCCATTTGAGGTACTCCCAGCCCACCAAAGGCACATTAATTAGATTTGCCCAAGTAGCCCTAACCTGTTGTTACCACGAAGTAAATACTGCAAATAAAACCTGCAAATAAAAAAGGTACTCTAAATGACACTTAAATAATTCTTATGCAGGACTATATAATCTCACCAAGAGTCAGCAAACTTTTTCTAAGGGACAAACAGGAAATAATTTAGGCTTTGTGACCATATGGCCTCTTTTTCAACTATTCAACTCTGCTGTTATAGTGCAAAAGCAGTCACAGAAAATACATAAACAAGTAAGCTTCACTGTATTACAATACCACTTTATAAGGAAATTTGAATTTCATATAATTTTCATATGTCAACCATTCTCCCAACCATTTAAATATATAAAACCATTCTTAGTTTTCAAGCCATACATAAACAAGCAGCAGGCCAGATTTGACCCAGGGGCCACAGTCTGCCTAGAGAACCAGAAATTAGCTTTGTTTATCAGAGACTGTCTAGACAGTTATTCTTGGGACCTTAAAGCAAGGGGATCCCTAGTAGATTGGTAATTCACATTAACTCCCCACGTTCCAACTTGATTCTAACCAAGCAGCCTTGTATCAATATATAATTATAATTTGGTTTTGCATGCAATTCCTCTTTAGAGAATGTTCCAATATCCAAAACATTCATATTTATCACCATAAGTTATAATTCCATAATACTGGTTTTAAGTTTGACTCTCTCTAAATGTAGTTAATGAGCGGTCACATCTTGTTGCTACCCACTGTATGGTGCCTAAGGGACAGTCTTTCTAATACACACACAAAATCAAATGTCCCGGGCCTGCAAGGCTGAATGCCATTCAGCCTGGGAGACCTCTTGGCTGGCTGCCTGCTATCACTCCAAAACTCCCTGTGTCTGTTCTTCTTAACTTCTTCTACACAGAGAAAAACAAGGTTGAGGATGGAAAATAAAGGGGAGGGGGCGTGGGGGGGCATTTAAAAGTTCACATCAGCTCAATATTTATAAGAAAGGTAGTTTCACATGCCTACACAGCAAATACACAGGATTTATCTCAGTGAGATCATTAACATATTAATCTTAGATTCATATACACAATGGAAGTACCAGTAACTCTTCTCTTTTTGGCAGTTTGAAAGATAAGGCATTAAAAAGGAGGAGGGGTACAGAAAAACTGCAAAAACTCTCAGCATGAATACCCAAACACCTGCACTGAGAGAGCAGACCAAACTCTAGCATGGCTTCTATCAGCCTAAGGACACTTCCCTAGCACAACCCTGCTCCTCCCTCACTGCTGTCTAGAAAACTCAAGGTTGCCAAAAGAATTTATTGTTTGTTCTAGCCAATACCTGATCTAGGTCCCTCACCTCCTTTTTTTCTTTTTGGCATGCTGCGCAGCTTGCAGGATCTTAATTCCCCGACCAGGAATCGAACCTGGGCCACCGCAGTGAAAGCGCCAAGTACTAACAACGAGACTGCCAGGCAATTCCCCAATTAATTTTAAAAATAAACTTAAAATTGTAAATCTTTCCTCTGTCCCTCTGAGATGTGTATGTATCTCCTACAAGACAGGGTGTCCTCAAGGACCTGAAAGCCATTCCTTTTGTATGTAATCATCAGACTCTGTGGGAAGGTAGAAGTCTAGTAACTTGCATAGTTAGCAGGCACAAAAGACCTAATAAAGCTAACTTTGACCAACTCTCATACCAGGAGTTTGTGATTTTTGAATTTCCCTAACCCTGCTTGACCCCTTTACTCCCTCATTACCATCTCCCCAACTCCCTCATTCTCCCTTTAAAACACCAGCCACTTCTGGGCAAATTGAAATTAAGCTCAAGCTCCATCTACTACTGTAACGAGTAGGACCCCATGGGGGCCTTCCCAGGACAGCCCTTTCCCCCATATCCTCTGCTTTAGCTCCTCTCTGAAGTACCTAGGTAACAGTATTTGATGCACATTTCCTGAGTTGTGAAAACCCCCCACCAAATGGAAGATGTTAACTACTTGATGACCATGAGCACATAGGCCCAGGCCTCCTGGAGCCTAAGGACTGATAATGTTAACCCCTGTGACTCCACCGTTCCCTCACCACCAGCCAGTCAGAGAATTGTGCATGAGCTGATCACATACCCTGAGAACCCTACCCCCAACCTGGCTTTTAAAAATGCTTTGCTGAAACCCTTCGGGGAGCTCTGGGCTTTTTAGGGCTTGAGCCACCTGTCTACTTGCGTGGCCCTGCAATAAACCTTTCTCTGCTCCAAACTCCGATGTCTCGGTGTGTTTGACCTCACTATGCGTCGGGCACATGAACTTGCATTAACACTACCACCGTAGTTATTGAATAAAATCAGTCATTACAGCCTTTAACTAGTGTCTGCCATTGTTTACCTTTGATGGGGGAGTCCCTGAATATCATTCAGATGAAAACCTTTATTTTAACTGAGAGACATGAAATTTAAAGAGATTCATTTATCCAGCGATTCCACAAATATTTACTGAGTACTTGTTCTATGGCAGGAACTAGTCTAGGACCTGGAATACCAGTGTAAAGAAAACAACCAACCTGCCACCATGGAGCTTATATTCTAGGAGGCAGTCAAATAGGTGAACATAAGAAAATATCAAGTAGAGACAAAGGCTATGTTGAAAATAAAATAGAATACTGTGAAAGAGGAAAGTCTGAGTGCTACTCTGCCTTGGGTGCTCAGGGGAGGCCTCATTTTAAAAAGTTGACATTTGACACAAAAAGTTGAGACATGACTGATAAAACAGAAATCAGCCACATGAAGACCTGGCATAGGAATATTCCAGATAGAAGAAACAGCAAGCACAAAGCCTTAAGGTTTGGCATATTATAAAACCACAGAACAAGATCAGTTTAAGTGAAGTAGAATAAGAGGGAGAGCAGCAAAAGATAAAGCTGAAGAGGTAACCAAAGGCCAAATTTATGTAGGCCAGGGTATGAAATTAAAATCTAATTTCAAATGTGATGGATTTTTTACAATTTTTGTGTGGGGGTGGGGGTAGGGGGGAGAGCATAGCTCATACAGAATATTGTGTTAAATGGTGGAGAGGTTGTGTTGAAAAGGGAACACTCCTACACTGCTGGTGGGAATGTAAACTGGTGCAGCCACTACGGAAAACAGTACGGAGGTTCCTAAAAAACTAAAAAGAGTTGCCATATGATCCAGCAATCCCACTCCTGGGCATATATCCAGAGGAAATTCTAATTCAAAGATACATGCACGCCTAATGTTCACAGGAGCACTATTTACAACAGCCAAGACATGGAAGCAACCTAAACGTCCATCGACAGATGAACAGATAAAGAAGATGTGGCATATATATACAATTAAATACCACTCAGTCATCAAAAAGAATGAAATAATGCCATTTTGCAGCAACATGGACGGACCCAGAGATTATCCTACTAAGTGAAATTAGAAAGAGAAAGACAAATACCATAAGATATATCACTTATATGTGGAATCTAAAATATGACACAAATGAACTTATCTATGAAACAGAAAGAGACTCACAGACATAGAAAACAAACTTATGGTTACCAAAGGGGATAGCGGGAGGGATAAATTAGGAGTCTGGTATTAGCAGATACAAACAACTATACATAAAATAGATAAACAACAAGGTCCTACTGTATAGCATAGGGAACTGTATTCAATACCCTGTAATAAACCATATGGAAAAGAAGATGAAGACATTAAAATATTGTGTTAGTTTCAGGCATATGCCCAGGAATGGGATTGCTGGATCATATGGTAGCTCTATTTTTAGGTTTTTTGTTTGTTTGTTTTTGTTTTTTGCTGTACGCGGGCCTCTCACTGTTGTGGCCTCTCCCGTTGTGGAGCACAGGCTCCAGACGCACAGGCCCAGCGGCCATGGCTCACGGGCCCAGCCGCTCTGCGGCATGTGGGATCCTCCCGGACCGGGGCACGAACCCGTGTCCCCTGCATCGGTAGGCGGACTCTCAACCACTGCGCCAACAGGGAAGCCCCATATACAGTCTTTACTTAAACCTTTTCAAATCTGAGTCAAGAAGAATTTTTTGGCTGAGCTCTGAGAAGTCATCTTTGTATCCCTAGCTTGTGACAAAGTATGAGACACACAGCAGGTACAAAACAAATATCTGATGAATACATGAAAGACATAGAAAAACAATGTTTTTACCTTAATTTAAAATACTATTATTTTAAGATAACCACCAATAACTTCTATAGGCAACACAACACATCTCAGAGAACATTATAAATTCTTACCAGGATAATAATAATAGCTAACATTTATTGTGTGTTTACCATGTGACAATACTATTCCAATTGCTTTAAAATATTAACTCAGTCAATTCACACAAGCCTTAGATGGGTGTACTGTTATCCTTAGGAGGTTCTGTGCTTCAGCCAAGAAATAGGAATTAGTATCTCTAGTAATTTATGGTGAAATTAGTAATACATTTAAGACACCAATTAGGTCAGTTATCACCAACCAAGCTATGGAAAAAAGCTAGACTGAGAATTAGAAATCATTCAGCTCCTTTATTATACTCAAATTACACCTCACCAAGTCCCCCTGATCTAATACTTAAATATGTCCGACTATTTTGTATATAATATTCTTTCCAGAGGACTAAATGAAACATTTACTGAGCACATTTAGTATTTGGAGGGCAAAGATAAATTAACAGACAGTCTCTGCTCTAAGAAGTTCAGAATTCAGAGAGCGAGATGGTCATGAAAACAAATAATTATAGAGGCAGAAAGCAGTCAGAGTCATCTACAAACTGAGTAACTGATGTATCTATGAACTACTATGAAAATACAGAGGAGAGAAACCCTTATACAGCCAATGGATGAAGGGCGATCAAAGAAGTTTTATTCAAGTGGTGACATTTATGCTAGGACCTAAAGGATGAATGAGGTTTTACCAGAAAAAGAGGTAAATAAAGAGTATTTCAAGAAAAACAGAACAGATTATGAAAACCAATGGGGATATGAATATTTTGGTATGTTCTGTCAATGTGAAGGCGAATAGAGGAGCTCTTCATGCTGAGCCCTTAGAATCCTAGATCATGAGTGTTGGGGGGTGGGGGTGGGTAGAGACAAGGCCATGAAAGTAGGTCATGGCTCATAAATATGAGGACTCAACAAGCATTTGGAAGTACTGATGAAAAACAGTTCTATTGCACTGCGCAAGACAGACAGGAGTATAGATTCCGAGGTCAAAGAGACCCACTAAAGCCCGTTTTGCAATAATTCACGGGAAAGGTGATGAAGCTGCAGCGAAGCCTGGCAGAGGATACTCAAGAGAAGGAAGATTCAGATTGTTAGTACACGTATCTTACAAAGCAACAACAAGCTTTATGCCTAGTATATTACCAAGCAAATGTTTTACTATTTACAGTAGAACTTTCACAAACATTATTTCATTTGGGGTGGATGTTCTGTAAAACTACAAGATTTTTGAAAGCAAAAACAAAGTCTGATTCATCTTTCTATTTCCTACAGTATCTCCCAAGTTCAGGGCCTTGCTAATAGTGGACACTCAGTATTTACTGTATCAATGTTCTCTGATATAACTACAGAGTCAACTTACTATTACGACGGGCTATCTGGGAACACTGCCTATAAGAATGTATATTAAGAGTTATACAGAATGGGTGTTTCTTTAATTCCTTAAAAATATACAGGAAATAAAAGACTGTCACTTATTTCAAGTTGGAAGGTGTCGAACCACCATGGAGAAGATAACTGTTTTGCCTGTTTGGGGGCTGGAGAGGGTGGGTGGGCGTTACTGTTATACTTACTTCAGTGCTGACTGTATGCAGGTAAATGGACAAGGTCTGTCATCTGTTTAGGGACCTGTTTTGTATTCTCCCAACCCTACACCCATTTTTCTTTGCTTTGCTTTCTTTTTTTTTTTTGCGGTACGCGGGCGTCTCACTGCTGTGGCCTCTCCCGTTGCGGAGCACAGGCTCCGGACGTGCAGGCTCAGTGGCCACGGATCACAGGCCCAGCCGCTCCGTGGCATGTGGGATCCTCCCGGACCGGGGCACAAACCTGTGTCCCCTGCAACGGCAGGCGCACCCTCAACCACTGCGCCACCAGGGAATCCCCCTCTTTTCTTTTTTTTTTTTTTAAGATGTTGGGGGTAGGCGTTTTTATCAATTAATTTATTTATTTTTGGTGTGTTGGGTCTTCGTTTCTGTGCGAGGGCTTTCTCTAGTTGCGGCAAGCAGGGGCCACTCTTCATCGCGGTGCGCGGGCCTCTCAGTATCGGCCTCTCTTGTTGCGGAGCGCAGGCTCAGTAGCTGTGGCTCACGGGCCTAGTTGCTCCGCGGCATGTGGGATCCTCCCAGGCCAGGGCTCGAACCCGTGTCCCCTGCATTAGCAGGCAGATTCTCAACCACTGCGCCACCAGGGAAGCCCCTCTTTTCTTTTTTGAATATACTTTTTTTGTTTTTAAACCAAGGTTGTAGAATTCCAATTTTTTTTTCAACCTTGGAACCTTAAGTAGAATGCCCTCAAACGGACGAATTTTAGTCTGTAGAGAGTCAGCGTGTGTGTTGCTGCTTATTTAAATACAGTTCAGGTGGGGCCCCAAGAGTGCCAAGGTCCTCCCTCTGCTTTCCAGATGCACTTCTTCTTCTAAAACCAGGAGAGGTGAGCACCTAAGCAGGGAATCGCAGGTTACTTAATTTAGTTCACCGGTGCCTACTCTGAAGCGCTGGGTGTCCGTTCTTGAAGAAACAAACTCACCGGAAGGGCGTGTTTCCTTATTATATACTAATAACTTCTAATATTAATTTGTACCAGAAGTTCCTTGACTGTGACTTATGCCAAGTAATTATGAAGATTTTTTCCCCCCTGAGTACTGCATGAAGGCTACCAAGTTGGAACAGGCAACTCCTGGATGTGAAAGCTTTAATTTATCTACGTCATTCATGTGTTATTTTTGTAGCTATAATCTCTATTTTCTTATTTGATGACCGCTGAAGTGTTCCTAGGCCCTGTCGTAAACCTAAGAGTTGATGTATTGGTGCGAGCAGCTGGAAGTTCAAGATGTTGTTGTGATTCTTTTTTTCTTAATCCCCCTTTCGTACATGTGATATTAAGCAGACGATGAAGCGTCACTCTTGAGGATTTTAACAAGGAAGGAGAAAGAAAGACCCACATTTCTGGGGGAAGTCTTTGCCCCTCTATGTGGAAAAGTGGATTGAGACTGTTCTCAAGTCTGTCTCTTGGTAACTGCACCTGACTTTAGGATCCAAAAAAAATTTTTTTTTGTTTTGCCAAGTTGTGCCTTTCCTTCTGGAATTGTAAGTGAACACAATAATAGTACCTATTTACACTGTAAAGTGGATATTGTTACAGAAAACACACCAGAGGCTTTCTCAGTTGTTAAGCTAACAATGCCTTGTGAATGTATGATCTACGGAGAAACCCCTGTAGTTTTTACCTGCTGATGCTGTCTGTTGGAGAATAAATTTTGGATGGTTCTTTTTTTCACCACCAGGTGTGTATGTAAGTCTTTCTGGTAGTTTCTGCTCTAAACTTGAGAATCCTGGACTTCCCTGGTGGTCCAGTGGTTAAGACTCCACGCTTCAAATGCAGGGGATGTGGGTTCGATCCCTGGTGGGGGAACTAAGACCCCACATGCTGCACAGCACAGCCAAAAAATTAAAAAAAAACAACCCTGAGAATCCTTAATTGACAATCGTTTCCAGCTCCCTTGGTCTCTCTAGGTCCATATATATATATATACAGGAAATATTTAGAAGGCAAGATTTCTCTAACAACATGGTTTTGAAAATCAAAGAACACAAAAACCCCAACAACTGACAAGAGCATAGGTATGTATCAGTTAATTAGTTCATTCCACAAAAAGGATAAACAGTCCATTATTAGGACTTTATTGTATGCCAGACACTGTGCTTGACATCAGGATAAGTAAGACACTACAACTCCTGCTAAAGGAACTCTTAGTGGGACAGGCAGCTGGAATCTGTTAACCTACAAATTTGGCACATTTACACATGTCAAAAATTTGAGAAGCTACTCTCAAAAGTAGTCTATTCTGAAGTCTTAGTTAAGGAAAAGGTACCTTGCAAGTATCTGACAAAAATCCAGCAAGAAAAATAAAATCTCTACCATAGCTATTTTGTATCATAGGTAAGAGTAACCATATACCTAAAATAGGCCTAAATGGAAAATGTGATTGGTAAGTACCTCTTTCCAAAAGATCTACTTTATATCAATAATCTAAATAGAAAGGGAAATAAGGCTTTAGTATAAAATAGATTGAGATTCAAATCCAGGCTCTCTCTAACAGCAGTGTGATCTTGTCTAAGTCAATCACCTTTCTGAATTTCAGGATCTTCACCTGTAAAATGGAGGTTTTGTTGCTAATAAAAGAGATGAGATTAGGAAGATCAGATACTCACAGTGCCACAGCTACTTATATAAATGCAAACCTGAAAATGGATCCAGAAAAACACCACAAGAACCAACTGGAACATAGCAGAAAATACACAGAGAATTAAGAGCTGGTAGGAAGTATATTGGTATTCTTCAAACTGTACATAAACATTGTTTCATGACACTTTTGTTTCAGATATATTAAAAAAACATGTCATATTTAAACAAAATTATTGGTGACTGATTTAATTCCCTACTTTTATTTTCTGGGTAATTAACCCTATATTATACTGAATGGCTTGCCTTGTTATACTCTGTATCCAATATGATAGTGAATATATGTTGAAGCTAAGATCACTGCCAGATCTAGAGAAAATTCCCTAAATGCTGCCTTTTTAAATACTGTGAAATATATACGAATTTAGTATACAGAGATATAATGTTTACATATAAATAAACATAAAATTTGCCATTTTAACCATTAAGTGTATAATTCAGTGGCATTTATCAGTCACATTCACAATGCTGTATAACCATTAACACTTTTTATTTCCAAAAGTTTTTTTTTATTATCCAGACAGAAACTTTTTTTTTTTTTTTGGACATGCCATGTGGCTTGTGGGATGCTAGTTCCCCGAACAGGGATTGAACCCCAGCCCTCAGCAGGGGAAGCGCAGGGTCCTAACCACTGGACCTCCAGGGAATTCCTTCCAAACAGAAACTCTTTACACTTTAAGCAATAACTCCCCATTCTGCTCCCACCCTGCGGCACCTGGTAATCTCTAATCTACTTTGTCTCTATGAATTTGCCTATTCTAGATAGTTCTTATAAGTGGAATCATCCAATATTTGTCCTTTTGTGCCTGGCTTCTTTTACTTAGCGTAATGTTTTCGAGGATTGCCCATGTGGTAGCACATATAAGAACTTCATTCCTTTTCAGGGATGAAAAATATTGCATTGTATGAATACACCACATTTTGTTTATCCATTCATCTGTTGATGGACACTTGGGTAGTTTCAACCTTTTGGCTATTATGAATTACGCTACAATAAACACTGGCATACAAGTATCTGTTTGAGTCTCTGTTTTCAATTCTTTTGCGTATGCAGCTAGGAGTAGAACTGATAGGTCCCACGGCAATTCTACGTTTAGCTTTTTGAGGATGTGCCAAACTGTTTTCCACAACAGCTGCACCATTTTGCATTCCCATCAGAGTTTCAATACCTCCACAATCTCACCAATACTTATTTTCCATTTTTAAAAAACAGTCATCCTATTAAGTATAAAGTAATATCTCATTGTGTTTTTGATTTGCATTTCCCCAGTGACTAAAGATGTTGAGCATCTTTTCATGTGCAAACTATTAATCTTTGTATATCTTTAGAGAAATGTCTACTTAAAAATTTTGCTCCTTTTTAAACTTGGGTTGGTCTTTTTGTTGTTGAGTTTTAGGAGTTCCTTATATAGTCTAGATATTAAGTTCTTATCAGTCATACGATTTGCAAATATTTTCTCCCATTTTGTACGTTGTCTTTTCACTTTCTTCATAACGTTATTTGATGCACAAAAGTTTTTAATTTTGATAAAGTCCAATTTATCTATTGTTTTTCTGGTTGCTCACATGCTTTTGGTGTCAGATCTAAGACTCTACTGCCAAGGCCAAGGTCATGAAGATTTATCCCTATATTTTATTCTAAGAGGTTTATGGTTCTAGCTCTTTTAATTAGGCTGTTATTCCATTTTGAGTTAATTTTTGCATATGGTATGAGGTAGGGTATCTACTGCATTTTGCAAGTTGTTAAATCTCAAGAAATACATATTTCATACTACAAGCAACAATCAAAAGAAGTTCTAAAAATACTACAATAAATTCTCAATACATCTTATATACTCCATCCTCTCATTTTCAGCTCAGACAAGAATCAAGACACATACACATCGGGCTTCCCTGGTGGCACAGTGGTTGAGAATCTGTCTGCCAATGCAGAGGACATGGGTTCGAGCCCCGCTCTGGGAAAATCCCACATGCTGTGGAGCAGCTAAGCCCGTGCGCCACAACTACTGAGCCTGCGCTCTAGAGCCCACAAGCCACAACTACTGAAGCCCGCGCACCTACAGTCCATGCTCCGCAACAAGAGAAGCCACCGCAATGAGAAGCCCATGCACTGCAACGAAGAGTAGCCCCCGCTCACCACAACTAGAGAAAGCCCGTGCGCAGCATGAAGACCCAGTGCAGCCAAAAATGAACAAATAAATAAATAAATAAAAGACACATACATATTATCATATTTTTCAATGGGTTCCTAAAGCTTCTTATACATAGGAAATTTTAGGAGATTTTATTTTTACTTCCCAGGTTTATCTGCTTAGTAGCTAAAGCAATGAGATATAACTTTAAATTGGTATTTTTATGTAACTTCTTTCGAAACACACTAATACTACAATTATAGGTATGTTTACTAAATAAACAAATGTGGTTATGAAGGAGCAGTACTCCTGAGTATATAATTGAGAGGTTATGACCAATACAAGTGTGCACACTTGAAAAAAAATCTCTGGAGGGGAAAAGCAGGTTTCTTAAGTCAACTATAAGGGCACTCTTGCCACAGGTCTTCCCAGCCATAATTAAGGCACTGATCCCTTCTGACTGGAAAAGCCTGCAGGTATATTATCAACATAAAACATTCACTGGAGCACCTGAAGTTCACTAGAAAACTAAAGAAAATGCAACCAAACATTTCTAAATCCACAAGTATAAATAATTTGGCCCAAGTTGCTAACAACTTCCAAAGGAATGTCAGCCACAGGAAAAAAAAAGTAAAACTGCCATTGTTTCCCTGATAATTTATTATTAATATTTAAACAACATTTGCTGAGTTCCAACTATTTGACAAGACTATGCTGAAAAGTATTCACATATACTTTCATGAGAAAACAGAGCAAAGAAGTAACTAAACGTATGCACCTAGTAACTAGCAGAGTTCAGGTTTTTCCCCATTAGAAATCCAGTGCTCTTTGTACACCACCGCATGCAATTCATTTATGAGGGTAAATTATGGCTGCTTACACATTACCAGAGTAAATGGTACTCTTTAAGGAACATTTTGCAAAGTTAAAAAGTATGTGAAAATGCTTTCCAATAAATAAAGCATTAAGTATTCATTCTGTGGCAACAAACTTATGTTCAACCCTTGCTTCATCATCTACTATCCATGTGACCTCGGGAGTTATTTATTCTCCATGATCTGGGTTGTACTATGAATTAAATGATAATGTACTTAAAATAGCATAGGATCTAGTATATAGTAAGTTCTCAAATATTAGCTCTTATCATTATTATTAAAATAAAAGCTTTGGAGAATTGAAACCCTCATAAATTGCTGATGGGAATGTAAAATAGTATAGCAACTATGGAAAACAGTTTGGCAGTTCCTCAAAAAAATACCATATGACCCAGTAATTATACTCGTAGGTACATACAGAAATGAAAATACATGGCCACACAAACACTTGTATACCAACATTCATAGCAACATTACTCCTAACAGCCAAAAAGTGAAAAAGTCCAAATGATCATCAATTGATGATGAATAAATAAAATGTGGTATAAACCAAACAACGGAATAGTGTTTGGCAATAAAAAGGAATGGAATACTGATATATACTATAATATGAATAAACCTTGAAATCATTATGCTAAGTGAAAGAAGACACAAAAGGCCACTTATTTTATGATTCCATCTATAAGAAATGTCCATAATAGACAAATCCATAAAGACAGAAAGCAGAATGGGGGCTGCCAGGGGATTTGAGCAGGAAGGGGTTTGAACGGAACGGATTGCTAACGGGTACAGTTTCTTCTTGGGGTGACGGAAACGTTTTGGAATTAGATAGTGGTTATGGTTGTACAACACAGTGACTATAGTAAAACTCAATGAATATACTAAAAATCAATGAATATATTTTAATATGGCAAATTTTATACTGTATTATTTTATGTTGTATGAATTATATTTCAAATAAAATAAAACACAAATTAATATTAACAAGGCAAATAAAAATGAAAGATAACCACCTTAGTTTACTTTTGAAAACAGTATTTATGGCAGTACAGAAATAACTAACCCTTGTCAAAATATATCCAAATTAGCAAATGACAAAAGATGACCCCTATGACTTGCTAACATGACAAGCTTCCTAAGGAGTAAAGGAGTAAAGGCAATGGGCTTTACTGAAACTGTCATTTAGGTTAAAGGCATCTATTGCCCAATTTATTCACTTTCCAAAGAGTTCTAAACCTGTTACTAGAAACCAAAGGACACAGATGATCTCTTATCTTCCCTTTACTTTTGAGGGACAAATGAGGTCATTTTCTGTTAAGTGGTGGATAGACACCCCAGAAGAGACACATTAGGTTATTTTCTACTGAAGGTCATTATCCCTCAAGTATTGAGCACCAGCACATACTCTTTGCTTATTCTAATTAGCATATATTTTTTAATATTTTAACATTTCTTAAAATCAAGAGCCTTTTAAAATCCATGGTAACGTTCAATGTGACAGTATTTCTTTTATCATTGAAAAACTGTCTCTAAATCACTGGTTGTGTGGCATGCACTGAAGAAATCACAAAATTTAAGAAAAATAGCAATAATAAATTACCATCTGTCTCTTAGAAATAATTCTGAGGCTAAAGGAAATCCACTCCTTTAAAGGATAATTTATTAAAAATTAGCTTTCCCATTACTTTTTAGGGCCTCTTTATTGCTGTTTTTGGGCAGGAGGCAGGGCAGCAGGAAAGCAGAGGCACAGATAATGAATTTGTCTGTTTATTGCCATGGTGGTATTCATTATCCATGGCTAAGGTGTCTGAAATTGCTCACATGGTATCTAAAGTCATTAACAACCACAGGAAATAGAGGAGTTTCATGGAGGCATAAGAGTTCACTGGCAGAGAAATTTCTTTGTGACTCACCAAAAGGAATCTGAAGCTCAACAAGGCCAAGGCCTATCCAATGAAGCAAGACGTTAACGCGTCGTCGCAGAACTGCTATTTTAAATTTCTACTCACTGGGTTTCTTTTAGGAGGGTAACTCCACCTTAAAAGTAAAAAGTCACCAGCTAGATTTTCAGGTTCCTTTACATTCTGGATGAAATTGGGAAATATATGTTAGCAAGCTCAGGATATAGCACAACAATGAATGCCGTTCTTGAGGTGAGCTGCTAGACACCTCTCTCTTTCCCTCTCTATCAGTTACAAAGACTTATTGACTCTACCTTCCAAAAAGCTCTCACATAAACACTTTTCTTTCCATACTTACTGCCAAAACCTTAATCCAGGCCTCTTCATTGCTCGGCTGGATTATTATGGTAACTTTCTTTCACGTGAACCCTAGGCCTCCATTCACTGCCTTCTCTCTAGGTACTTTATATTATAGTGAAGCCAAGCTATTAGTAATTTCCTAACAAGCTTCTGCTCATTCTACAGGTCTCAGTTCAACTGTTTTAGGGAGACACAAACAAGACAAGACAAACAGATGCCAATGCTGACGATCTGTGGTGGCAGTGTAGTCTGCTAAATCTAGACCGGGCAGGAAAAGCTTAGATTGGTAACATCTGCTATGAGCCAAGGAACAAGGCCTAGCAGATGTCAGATATTTGCTCTGGATTTAAACAGAATTTTATATTAATTATGTTCCACTGACTTCAAAAGGAAAAGAAAAAGCTCTCCATAATACATATGCACAATGGTACCACTAGGAAAAAGATAAAAGGTCAAGAGGCATGTTAACTGGGAAGGTAAAAATTCCACTAGAAAACTAATGTAACCAACTAATACAACTAAGAAGGATATACAGAGTTAAGCTTATTAGCAGCCAAATGAAAGAAAACTGAAAATGTTTAAGTGATTAATTCATCTAATATTGATGCATAAAAGATGCAAAAAGCATTCAAGATGCTTAGAATTTACAACAAAGACAAATATGAGGGGCAATACTAGCGGTGTTTTAAAGCACTGGATTCACAAAGTCCTGGGTTTCAGTGCTGGTTCTGCCATTTCTAGCAATGAGAGACTGGTCCAGTTATTTAGTTTCTTAAAATCAATTTCCTTGTGCATAAAATGAGGATAATATTTACTTCAAGAGAGAGCTATATAAGGAAAATATTAAACACAGTGCCTGGTACATAGTGAACATGCAATATATAAAACATACAGTCGGGCTTCCCTGGTGGCGCAGTGGTTGGGAGTCCGCCTGCCGATGCAGGGGACACGGGTTTGTGCCCCGGTCTGGGAAGATCCCACATGCCGCGGAGCGGCTGTGCCCATGAGCCATGGCCACTGAGCCTGCGCGTCCAGAGCCTGTTGCTCCGCAACGGGAGAGGCCACAGCGGTGAGAGGCCGGCGTACCGCAAAAAACAAACAAAAACATACAGTAGCTTCTAAAATGGAGTTACACGTAAATCCATGGAGGAACATCTTCCTGAGAGAAGAAAGGTCTCAAGAAGAAAGTAATTCTTGAGGTGAAAGCTAAAAGATAAATGTTTGCCAGGAAAGCAAGTTGGTGGGAAGGCATTCTAGGCAGAAGATACATACAGTACACGCAAAAACTCTGAAGAATGAAAAAGATAGTATTTTCTGTGAATGACTCAGAATGTGAGTCAAGTAGCAGCGTACACAGGAGTGAATGTCATTAGATGTGGCTAAATCATTAAGAGCTTTGAATGCTAAGACATAGTTTAGATTTTTAAAAGAAAGAGAATCACTAAGTAACTCTGTAAGTGATATAACAGTTACTTTTAAACCTTTGTGTTTAATGACAGAATCATGGCTTGGGCTCACCAAGTTGGTGGTGACGTGAATACACCATGGATTCAGTATGTATAAAAGGATTGAGGAATAACAGAATTTAGCTTTTGATATATGTTGAGTTTGATTTGCTTACATCAAACCAGTTCACTAAGCAGTCAGTTGGATATAAATGTAGACGTTTGTAATCCGGTATAAGGGATATATGTATACATATAGCTGATTCACTTTGTTATACAGCAGACACTAACACAACATTGTAAAGCAATTATACTCCAGTAAAGACGTTAAAAAAAGAAAAGATGTTAAAAAAAGAAGAGCCTGAGCTAGAGCTAGAGCTTTGGGAGTCACCGTCTATAAAACTTTTTCTAGTAATAAACTCTCAAGGAAATTTACTGCTTAGACTCCATACAAATACATTTGTTCAATAATTCAACATGCTTAGAGCTGGGTAAATTGTGGTCCAAAAGGTAGACATAGTTCCAATCTGCTTACGAACCAGCAGACAACTAATATGAGAGATAATAAAAACAGGCAAAAGCAGTTCTGCAGCAGGTACAGATGCATTCTTTGCTCATCCTTGTCCTTTTTATCTGTCCAACACCAAGTGGCTTTCTGGTATTCTAATTTCATAAACGACAGAACTAAGAGAAATAGGTGGTTAATGTGTTTTCTAGACCAGGTGTCCAACTTTTTCGATAAATGGCCAATAGTAAGAATTTTAGGCTTTGTTGACCATACAGTCCATTAAACAGACCACTGAACTTGGCACTTGAGCATGAAAGCAGCTGTAGATCATCGGTAAACAAACAGATGCAGCTGTGTTCAAATACTACTTTTTCACAAAACCAGGCAGCTAGCTGGATTTGGCTACAGTGCGCCAACTCCTCCTCTAGACTATCAATAGCTTCCTTAACAATGCAGAAAGAATGCCTAAAGAAAAAAATTCCTGATATAGCTTTTGGCCACAATAAAACTTGTACTTTGATTTTTAAATTATATTTTTAGAAAAGCTATAATGTAACATAACTTTACATAAAAAATGTTTATTGTCAAGTATTTATCAATTATACCCAGTATCCATACTATTATAAGGTTTCACATAAAATGTTCACTCCTGGTGATTTGGAGAAGAAAATAATATACGCAAATAATTATAATGTTCCTTTTTAAAAACAACTTAAGGGGACTTCCCTGGTGGTCCAGTGGGTAAGAATCCACGCTCCCAATGCAGGGGGCCAGGGTTCAATCCCTGGTTGGGGAACTAGATCCTGCATGCATGCCACAACTAAGAAGTCCACATGTTGCAACTAAAAGAAAAGTCCCGCATGCCGCAACAAAGATCCTGCGTGCCGCAACTAAGACCCAGCACACCCAAAATAAATAAATATTAAAACAAAAACAAAAAACAACCTAAGGATTTCTTTCTTTTTGCCCATAAAGAGAACTTTATTGTTTTTAAGGCTATAAAGTCAGAAAGATCTGGGTTGGTAACTTGGCTTTGTGTCCTTTGCAAAGTTATTTATAATCATTATTCGTTCATTCATTCAACAAATAATAATTAAGCACCTATGTGTCAAGCACTGTGCTAGGCATACCAAGGGTCAGCAAACTTTTTCTGTAAAGGGCCTGATAGTAAATATTGATATTTAGGCTTTGCTGGCCAAGAGGCTAAATCAAGGATCTTATACAGGCACCTATGTAACAAGAGAGAAAACATTTCCACAATATGTTTTTTTTTAATTGTATTTTATTTATTTATACAGCAGGTTCTTATTAGTTATCCATTTTATACATATTACACAATATGTTGTTTTGTTTTTTTAATCTCCAACTTTTTATTGGTTTTGCTCCATACCACTGATGCAGCTATATACTGGTGATTTTTGAATGTCCAGATTAAGAGGGAAAAATGTGTTTGAGGGGTATTCCACCCATGGGCTCCCCACTGTACTCTGAATCTTACCAAAGTCTGCTGGGGAAGCTGTGCATGTCTTTAGTCTTGCTAGGTCACGTCTAGAACCTTAAGGCCTGAGAGCACAGGCTAGAGGATTCAACCCTGCAGGCAGGAGGCCACGAGGAGAAGCAGCTATTCAACGGAAGCAGATTTGCTTCCTGACAGTCAGTGAGGACTCACAGTGTCCTTGGCCATGCCTCGCGCCAGCTCCTGAACTGTTTCTTCTCTGCCTTGATTGAAGTTCCAGCTCGTATTACAGCCTGGCTGCTACTTCGAACCCTACCCAGGCGTTATATCATATCTGGAGTACTGTTCTTGGGAGGAGGTGTGCTTCTCTTAATTCAATTGGTACCTTAGCTGGGTGGTTCTGGCTCACGGTTTCTCATGAGGTTGCAGTCAAGCTATTGGCTAGGGCTGCAGTGATCTAAAGACTCAACTGATACGGAAGTTGCCGCTCACAAGCTCACTCACATCAGGTCAGAGTGCCTCAGTTCCTCATTGGCTGTTGGCAGGCGTCTTCATTCTTTGCCATCACCTGGGACACTCAAAGGGCTGCTTACAACATGGCAGGCAGCTTGCTGAGCCTAGCTTCCAGCTTGCCCGGGGTTCCGTGCTGGGCCAGCGAGCTTGGCCTCAGACGCTGCCAAGGTCACGAGCCTTGCGGCCTTCCTCAGCCCAGCCAGGGCTCCTTCAGATGTAAACTCAAGGATGGGCCCACCGAGGCCCGCCGAGGCCGACTCCGCCCAGGAGCTGCCTCCACAATATTTTTGATGAAATTTCAAATATAATAACCACATGTGAAATGTGATATGCTATGTAGTATATCATATACATTATATGTTATGTGTAATATATAATAATTAAGTACAATTTTTTTGTAATACAGGTGTATTAATGATAAGAAGAGAACTATTTGGGGGACAGATAATAGTTCACTTAATTGGAATTAAAGCAAGTACTCCCTCTTTCAATGAACTGATTTCAAATGTTCTTTGCAAAAAAGTATTCTTGGCTCACAAGCCTTATAAAAATAGGCAGGGGGCCATAATATGAGGACTTTTGATATACAGAGAAGTGAATAAGGCACACAGGGTCTAGCTCTCGTGAATTCTGGTGAGGGACAGAGATTTTTAGAAAGGCAATTACAGCTTCCTAATCTGTAAAATGGGGATATCAATATATGGATCTACTCTGCAGGGTCTGGGTAATAATTTGCATATGCATATAGAAGGTACTTTCTCCTCCCTTTTTTATAAAGGACTGTATTTAAGGGTATTAAAATGTAAAGACTAAAGTGACCTAGACAGCCAACCAACAGATACAAATTTGATTCCCTAGTCATTCGGGAAAGGACATTTCCATGCTGAGCATATCTTGATTTGTCTTCCTGTTTCATTTAAAGCCATCTATTTTTACCTTCAGAATTTAGTAACAAGCTACCATTCCAGTAAATACTTTAAGAGTTTTTGTGGTGTGGTACCTTCTATTAACTAAATTACCTTAATATTAGCTTTTATATATCTTAAAAATTAGGTAAGAATGTAAGCTTCAATAGTACCTTCAATATTATATTATCTTCAATAGTAGTTTTCTTCTTGAAGCCAATATGTGAAGATGATAGTTTTGAGTGCATTTCATACATTACTTCATTAAATTCTCACAATTCTGCAAGATAAACTGTTAGTTTCTCCATTTAATAAGACTGCATTTTCCCAGTTTTACAGATCAGTCAGCTTGGGTTCAGACAAGTGACAAAGTTTCCTGACATCAACAGTGCTGAGAAGCCAAGAATGGAGCCCAGATTTTCTAACATCAAAACTCTGTAACTCTTTCCAGCTAACCTATTGGGTTGGCCAAAAAGTTCAGTCAGGTTTTTCCGTAAGATGCTACGGAAAAACCCGAATGAACTTTCTGTCCAACCCAATACCTCATTTAGTACCAAAAAGTAAATTTGTTTCATGTTTGGCATCAGGTTAGATTTGGAGTAAATAATTAAATGCACTAATCTGAGAATTTCATGTTCTATTTCTGGCTTTTACAGGAAAAGAGCACATTTTTGATGAAAATGAAAGATGTAAAAATATTTTTGCAAGGAATTCTTTTAAACTTCCAATCATATGTGAGTTTTCTCATCAAATTATAAATCCTTCATTCATACAATAAATCTGTATTAGTTTTCTACTGCTGCATAATAAAATGCCACAAATTTAACATTTTAAAACAACACCTATTTATTATCTCACAATTTCTATGGGTTAGAAGTCCTGTGTAGTCCGGTTTGACTGGGTTCTCTGCTTCGTCTCATGAAGCTGATATCAAGGTGTTAGCAGGGCTGTGCTCCTTCTGGGGGCTCTGGGCAAAAAAACCCACTCAAGCTCATTCAGATTGTTGGCAGAATTCATTTCCTTCTCATGCTTTCCACATAACCCTCCACCTTCAAGCTGGCAGAAGTATGCTGAGTCCTCACACTGCATTTATCTTTGACTTCTGTCTACCTCTTCTGCTTGTAACAGCTCATGTAATTTACATTGGGCCCATTTGAATAATTCAGGAAAATCACCCTATCTTAAGGTCAACTGATTAATAAATATAATTATATCCATGAAGCCCCCTTTGCCAAGTAACATATTAAAGAATGTAACATCAAGGAACAAAGGCCATAAGGGTCCAACTTTTGTCTACCATACAACTCATATCAGCTGTTCTAAATGCCTTTCATAAAAAAACCACTGAGTGACCACTTCTCGAAGTATGCTTTCATGTCGAACACTTCCTATCTCGCAACTTTGGTCTATTTATATCTTTCACATTATTTTCCTAAGCATTGCTCTTTAGAAAGAAGGAAAGCAATCAATGATTATTCATTTTTTATGAGTCAGTCTTTACTACAAACACTGAAAAGATGAGAAAATTTTGAGTATATCTGCATACCCACAGATGACTTTATTCCTGATACCACACCACACTTCTGCTTGGCACTTTATGCATTTGTATATCTGTTATTTTCTTCCTTCACTGAACTCCAGACTCAAGAACATCAGTGTCTTATATATCCCCTGTAATACTCTACTGAGTCCCTAACAGAGTAGGCCATCAAAAACTATTTACTGATTAGGTGGGTGAAAATCTACTAGCTTTAGTAGCTGTGGTTTCTTAGCTAACCACATTTATGGTTAGAAGCCACATTTAAATGACTAATTTTAAGGAATCTTCCAGCTTTTCTACTAGATGATTCTGTCTTGTGTACTACTCATGAAATGTTCAGGGGTCAAAGAGAAGAGCCAGCAAAACAAAATAAGAAACCACACAACCAGAGGAAGAAATCAAGAAAAGCTGAGAGAGATTAAAAAAGGTTCAAATGTGGAAGGCTGATAAAGTATTTACTTTAGAAGAACTAAAGAATGTCCACTGGATTTGATAACACAGCAAGGCTCATTTTGACAAGACTTGGTTTTGGTGGCGTGGTGGAGTCAGACCAGATGGGGAAGATTCAGTAGAACTGAAATACTGAATACAGCACATGTGGGCAATTCTTTTTTCTTTTTAAAATCTTTTTTAGATTCTATACATTTTTTAACTCATAGAAGGGCCTTTATTTCGTTTTTATTTATTTACTTTTGGCTGTGTTGGGTCCTTGTTGCTGCACACGGGCTTCCTCTAGCTGTGGCAAGTCGGGGCTAATCTTTGTTGAGGTGTGCGGGCTTCTCACTGTGGTGGCTTCTCTTGTTGAGCACAGTCTCTATCTAGGTGCACAGGCTTCAGTAATTGTGTCACGCGGGCTTAGTTGCTCCGTGGCATGTGGGATCTTCCTGGACCAAGGCTTGAACCCATGTCCCCGGCACTGGCAGGCGGATTCTTAACCACTGCGCCCCCAGGGAAGTCCCTGTGGGCAATTCTTAAGAAGCTTGACTATAATAATACAATGAAGTTATAAATTCAGGATTACTATTTTTAAACAAAATGTTACTCAAAAGTTTCCAAATGGACATTCTATAAATTTTAACAGAATAGCATTTTATTTCAAAGAAGAGCATGGAAGTAGCTGTTATTATTACAACAATCATGATGGAGTGGAATTTCACATTATGTTAGAAGTTATCCCATTAATAGGGACAAGAGAAAAATTACCACGTGGTTTCTCCTTCTAACATTTTTATTTTGGAGGTAACCACTTACCAAAAACTATGCAATAATGTGAGTAAATGGGATAATTTTTCTTGCCAACAGAGTTTTAACATACATTGAAAATAAAACAAAATCTTTTGTTTACCTGAGAAATTCAAGCAAATTACTGGTGAAACTCTCAATTTGCATTTCCATGAAGTTTACTTTTCCAAGTACTTGCACACCTATGATTACTACATGATGATTCCCAATATTGAGATTTGGGGCATTCTTTTTTCTCAGTATTATTTTATGTTCTACTTGGAAGTGCCGAGTCACAGAAATGTGAAACTTATTTATCTAGCAGAGCTAACTCTTTGATTTCTTTTTTTTTAATTGAAGTACAGTAGATTTCCGATGCTATGTTTTAGTTTCTGGTGTAGAGCAAAGGGGTTGAGCTACACACACACATTTTTTAAATTAATTAATTAATTTTTGGCTGCACTGGGTCTTCATTGTTGTGCACTAGTTTTCTCTAGTTGCGTCGAGTGGGGACTACTCTTCTTTGCAGTGTGTGGGCTTCTCACTGTGGTGGCTTCCTTTGTTGCGGAGCACAGGCTCTAGGCGTGTGGGCTTCAGTAGTTGAGGCATGTGGGCTCAGCAGTTGTGGCTCACGGGCTCTAGAATGCAGGCTCAGTAGTTGTGGCGCATGGGCTTAGTTGCTCCACGGCATGTGGGATCTTCTCCGACCAGGGCTCAAACCCATGTTCCCTGCATTGGCAGGCGGGTTCTCAACCACTGTGCCACCAGAGAAGTCCCACATATTCTTTTCTATTATGATTATAGGATACTGAATATAGTTCCCTGTGCTATACAATAGGACCTTGTTGTATATCCAGTAGTATCTGCTAATCCCAAACTCCTAATTTATCACTCCTCCCCCCATCCCGGGTTATCCCCTTTGGTAACCATAAGTTTGTTTCCTGTGTCTGTGAGTTTCTTTCTGTTTCATAGATAAGTTCATTTGTGTCATATTTTAGATTCCACATATAAGTGATACCATACGGTATTTGTCTTTCTCTTTCTGATTTACTTCACTTATCTCTGGGTCCACCCATGTTGCTTCAAATGGCATCATTTCATTCTTCTTTATGGCTGAGTGCTATTCCATTGTATATAAATATGCCACATGTTCTTTATCCATTCCTCTGTTGATGGACATTTAGGTTGCTTCCATGTCTTGGCTATTGTAAATAGTGCTGCTATGAACACTGGGGTGCATATATCTTTTAGAATTAGAGTTTTCTCTGGATATATGCCCAGGAGTAGGATTGATGGCTCATAAGGCAACTCTATTTTTAGTTTTTTTAGAAACCTCAATACTCTTTTCCATAGTAGATGCATCAATTTACATTCCCACCAATGGTGAAGGAGGGCTCCCTTTTCTTCACACCCTCTCCAGCATTTGTTATTTGTAAACTTTTAAAATATGGCTATTCTGGCCAGTGTGAGGTGATACCTCACTACAGTTTTAACTTGAATTTCTCTAATAATTATTAATGTTGAGTACCTTTTCATGTGCCTGTTGGCCATCTGTATGTCTAGGTTTTGGGGTTTTTAAAAATATTTATTTATTTGGCTGCATCTGGGTTTAGTTGTGGCACACGGGCTCTTCACTGCGGCACGTGGGATTCTCTCTAGTTGTGGCGCACAAGCTCTAGAGCAGACAGGCTCAGCAGTTGGGCTCGCAGGCTTAGTTGCCCCGCAGCATGTGGGATCTTAGCTCCCCAACCAGGGATCAAACCCACATCCCCTGCATTGGAAGGTGCAA
Source organism: Neophocaena asiaeorientalis asiaeorientalis (assembly GCF_003031525.2). Taxonomy (NCBI): domain Eukaryota; kingdom Metazoa; phylum Chordata; class Mammalia; order Artiodactyla; family Phocoenidae; genus Neophocaena; species Neophocaena asiaeorientalis. The sequence goes on from NW_020172006.1 coordinate 746,736, forward strand.
TCTTAACCACTGGACCACCAGGGAAGTCTCTGTATGTCTTCTTTGGAGAAATGTCTGTTTAGGTTTTCTGCCCACTTTTTCACTGGGTTGCTTGTTTGTTATTGAGTCGTATGAGCTGTTTGTATATTTTGGAAATTAAGCCCGAGTTGGTCATGTCGTTTGCAAGCATTTTCTCCTAGGCCATAGGTTGCTTTTGGTTTTGTCCATAGTTTCTGTTGCTGCACAAAAGCTTATAGGTTTGATTAGGTCCCATTTGTGTATTTTTCTTTTATTTCTATTGCCTTGGGAGACTGACCTTAGAAAACATGGGTACTACTTATGTCAGAGAATGTTTTGCGTATGATCTCTTCCAGTAGTTTTATGATGTCATGTCTTATATTTAAGTCTTTAAGCCATGTTGAGTTTATTTTTGTTTATGGTGTGAGGGTGCGATCTAACTTCACTGATTTAAGTGTGGCTGTCCAGCCTTCTCAACACCAACTTACCAAAGAGACTGTCTTTTCTCCATTGTATATTCTTGCCTACTATGTCGAAAATTTATTTACCACAGGTGTGTTGGTTTCTTTCTGGGCTCTCTATTCTGTCCAATGATCCATATGTCTGTTCTTGTACCAATACCACGCTGTTTTGATTGTTGTAGCTTTCTAGTATTGTCTGAAATCTAGGAGGGTTATGCCTCCAGCTTTGTTCTTTTTCCTCAGGATTGCTCTGGCAATTCTGGGTCTTTTATGGTTCCGTGTAAACTTTAGGATTATTTGTTCTAGTTCTGTGAAAAATGTCATGGGTAGTTTGATAGGGATCACATTAAATCTGTACACTGCTTAGGGCAGTATGGCCATTTAAAAAGTAATAATTCATCCAATCTAATAGCATTGGAAATCTTTCCATTTCTTTGAATCATCTTCAATTTCCTTTATCAATTTTTTTTTTTTTTTTTTTTTTTGAACTCTCAACCACTGCGCCACCAGGGATGCCCTTTATCAATGTTTTATACTTCTCAGCATATAAGTCTTTCACGTCCTTGCTAAGGTTTATTCCTAAGTTTTTATTTTTGATGCAATTTTAAAAGGGATTTTCTTTAAACTTTCTCTTTCTGATATTTCATTGTTAGTGTAAAGAAATGCAACAGATTTCTGTATGTCAATCTTGTATCCTGCTACCTTGCTAAATTCGTTAATCAATTCTAGTAATTTTTGTGTGGAGTCTTTAGGATTTCCTATATATACTATCATGTCATCTGCATATAATTACAATTTTACATCTTCTCTTATAATTTGGATACCTTTTATTTCTTTTTCTTGTCTGACTGCTGTGGTTAGGACTTCCAATACTATGTTGAATAGAAGTGGTGAGAGTGAGCATCTGTCTCTTATTCCACATTTAGTGGGAAGGCTTTCAGCTTTTCACCACTGAGCATTATGTTGGCCGTGGGTTTGTCATAAACAGCTTTTCTTTTTAATTAAAAAAAAAATTTTTTTTTAATCTATATTTGGCTGCGTTGGGTCTTCGTTGATGCATGCAGACTTTCTCTAGTTGCAGTGAGCAGGGGCTACTCTTCATTTTAGTGCACAGGCTTCTCACTGCAGTGGCTTCTCTTGTTGTGGAGCATGGGCCCTAGGGTGCACAGGCTTCAGTAGTTGTGGTGCACGGGCTCTAGAGCACAGGCTCAGTAGTTGTGGCACATGGGCTTAGCTGCTCCAAGGCATGTGGGATCCTCCCAGACCAGGGATTGAACCATCTCCCCTGCACTGGCAGGCAGACTCTTAACCAGAGTGCCACCAGGGAAGTCCTCAACAGCTTTTAGTATGTTGAGATATGTTCTCTCTCTGCTACTTTGGTAAGAGTTTTTATCATGATTGGATGTTGAATTTTATAAAATGCTTTTTCTGCATCTATTGAGATGATCATGTGGTTTTTGTGTTTTCTTTTTTTAAAAAAAAAAGTTTTTAGTGTACGTATGTATTTATTTCCTGCATCAGGTCTTAATTGCAGCACGCAGGATCTTTCATTGTGGTGAGCAGGCTTCTCTCTAGTTGTGGCTCACGGTATCCAGAGCAAGCAGGTTCATTAGTTGCGGTGCACACTTTCTAGTTGTGACACATGGGCGCCAGAGTACATGTGTTCTGTAGTTGTGGCATGCAGGCTCAGTAGTTGTGGTGCACGGACTTAGTTGCCCCATTGGCATGTGGGATCTTACTTCCACAACAAGGTATCGAACTAGAGTCCCCTGCATTGCAAGATGGATTCTCAACCACTGGACTACAGGAAGTTGTGGTATTTGTCTTTTCTTTTGATGATGTGGTATATCACATTAATTTGCATATATTGAACCAACCTTGTGACCCTTGGATGAATCCAACTTGATCGTGGTGTATGATCTTTTTTTATGTGTTGTTGGATTTGGTTTACTAATATCTTGTTGAGAATTTCTGCATCTACATTCATCAAAGATATTGGCCTGTTTCTTTTCTGGTATTGTCTGTCTGGTTTTGGTATCAGGGTGATGGTGGCTTCACAGAATGATTTTAGGTGTTTTCCCTTCTCTTCAATCTTTTGGAAGAGTTTGGGAAGGATCAGTACAAGTTCTTTGTATGTTTGGTAGAATTCCCCAGTGAAGCCATCTGGTCCTGAACTTCTGTTTGCAGGGCTGCTTTTTTTTTTTTTTTTTAACAGATTCTATTTCACTTCTAGTGATCAGTCTATTCAAATTGTCTATTTCATGTTGATTCAGTTTTGGTGGGCCATATGTTTCTAGAAACTTGTCTGTTTTTTCTAGGTTGTGCAATTTGCTGGCATATAATTATTCATAGTATTCTCTTACAGTTTTTGTATTTCTGCTGTATCGGTTGTTAATTCTCCTCTTTCACTTCTTATTTTATTTGCTTCCTCTCTCTTTTCGTCTTAGCCTGGCCAGAGGGCTGTCAATTTTGTTTACCTTTTCAAAGAACCAGCTTTTGGCTTAATTGATTTTTCTACTGTTTTTTAAATCTCTATGTTATTTATTTCCTATCTGATCTTTATTGTTTCCTTCTTTCTGCTGACTTTAGGTTTTGTTTGTTCTTCTTTTTCTAATTCTTTTAGGTGGTAGGTGAGGTTGTATATATGAGATTTTTCTTGTTTTTTGAGGAAGGCCTGTATTGCTATTAACTTCCCTCTAAGAACTGCTTTTGCTACATCCCATAGATTTTGTATGGTTGTGTTTTCATTATCATCTGTCTCGAGGTATTTTTTAATTTCCTGTTTGATTTCATCGTTGACCCATTGGATTTTAGTAACATGTTGTTTAGTCTCCTCGTAATCATTTTTTTCTCATTTCTCTTTCTGTGATTGATTTCTAGTTTCATGCCATTGAAAAGATGCTCAAAATAACTTCTATCCTCTTAACACATTATTGACTGGGGGATTTTTGCAGAAACTATCGCTTGTGGCCAGCAATCTGTTATGTAAGTGAATACTGAAATACCACATCTGAGTAGATATCAACAACTTTTTTTGCACTTAATGTATTTATTTGAAACTTTGTATATGTTGTAGTAAAGCATTCTAATATTTTGTTAGAGTGTGACAGGCAGTATAGCAGGCACCTCTGTGCAGGGGAACAGAACATCTATTGCAAATATACCATGTATCACTGTGCTTTCCCCTGGAAGAGCAGGCTTTACACTTCCAGCAAGTAGTTTTTTTTTTAATCCTGTAGGTATTATTTTCTCTAGAATATGGACTTTTAATTTACCTGATAGTCCACAAGGTGGATCTTTGTGGGGGCTCTTTTAGAAACGCTACAAGAAGGACCAGGTGTAGGACTAACACTACATTCACCAGAAAAGTCAGTTACCCATTCTCTAGCAATTGCTAACAAAAATTGCTTGTAAGTCATTTTATTCTGTGCATTAAGGCTGCAATAAATTTTAAACTCATTGAATAAACCACAACTATTCAAAGAGAAACCCACTTTCTTATACCATTTTTGAGTTTTCCAGAGGATACTGAAGTTTTCCAGATATTGATTGGATCAATTAACTCCTTTAATATATTTATTATACTCTAATATACAAGTGGGCTTAGTTATCTGATGGCCAGTACTCCTGTCTTCCTTTCCTGTAGATGCTGTGGAGGCATCATGAATAGTTGGCACCATGCAGACTAGCCTCTTGTCTTTCCATATGAGAAGAATCACTTCTCCTTCCATAAGAATGTCATTTCTCCCCTCTGTAGATTTTTGTATTTCTCCTTTAATTGGTTTGGTAGACCACGATTCTCTCTTACAGTCCCACAAACTCTGGTTTTATTTTTCAACAAAGTTTCAGATGTGGACACACTGTTGTAATAATTGTCTTGGTAAATATGGTGCCATGAACCAAGATAAGGTTGTAGGACCAATAATATTGTTTCTTGCAGTTTCTTTCCTTCACCTGTATAAATCACAAGGTTGCATATATATGTCCAGTTTCACTTTCACTAACCATCATGACCAAAATTCCATATTTTGTAAGTTTGCCAGGATTATATGTTTTGAATCTGAGTTGTCCTATTCACTTACATGTTTTGAATCTGAGTCGTCCTCTGAGTTCATGAGGCAATGAACTCAGATTCACTGCCTCATCAAGTGATAGCTCTTGTTTGGGTATATAGATTGATTCAAATTTTTGGGAAAAATATTCCAAAAGAGGTTTAACTTTTGAAATTTTGCCTGCAGGAAGTGGAGTTTCCAAGTTATCATTCAAGTGAAGAAATGTCATTATTTGTTCGAACCTTCTTCTCATCAAAATCTTTGGGAAGATAGGTGTTTCAAGTAAGGGATCAGTCAACCAATATTCTTTCCAGTGTGACTTTCTTATTTGTCCCATCAAAATTATTAATCCAGGCTTCTCTGGTGGTGCAGTGGTTGAGAGTCCACCTGCCGATGCAGGGGACACGAGTTCGTGCCCTGGTCCGGGAAGATCCCACATGCCGCAGAGCAGCTGGGCCCATGACCGGTGGCCGCTAAGCCTGCACGTCCGGAGCCTGTGCTCCGCAATGGGAGAGGCCACAGCGGTGAGAGGCCCGGTGTACCGCAAAAAAAAAAAAAAAAATTAATCCAAGAAACTTCTTCATGCCACTATTAGTTACATCAGTCCATTTTAAAACCTTATCATACTTTTTATATAATTTTTCATTCTGTTGGTGATACAAGTTTGACTGAGAAGCGACCAACTTGAAAAAGTCGTTACCAAAAATTATTTCTGTTATATCACAAACTTTGCAGGTTATTACATTCAATAGTTACACCTGACACACCTGTAAAGCCTTCTAATTTTCGTGAAATGCTGTCTTCAATCTACTCTTCTGTAGCAGCAAAGGAACGTTCTCTAGCACCGTGAGCTTCGTTTTCACTTTCCTTATCAGAATCAATCACTAAGGCTTTGTCTTTCTGTTGGTCTAATAGTTAGATCGACTATTGAATTGAAGTCGACTATTGATTGACTATTGATCGACTGAATCAGAACTATATTCTGAAGAATTACCATCTTCTGAGACACTAGTGTACATGTCACTCAGACAATCACAGAAAGTATTTGCATAAAATTCACTGAAAAATTCTTCTTCACTTAAATTTTGCGATGCATCGTTTTTTGAAAATTTTATGGCAATAAACTTGCGTTTATAATATACACAAGGTTGGACCAAAAACCTAACGGAACAAAATGTTTATGATAATGACAATGATAAGTTGTATAATGAATACTTGATCAATTTTAAGCTCCAACAACTTCACATGGTGATGTTAATTGTACCACTCTGTAGAACGATATTGATACATCTCTGGTCAATAACGTTCAGGTAACAAAAGATGTATTAATACATCTCCAGTCAATCATGTGTTAAAATCCTGAGGCTTGTTTTGTGTCCTAGCTTGTGGTCAATCCTAGGGAATGTTCCATGTGCACTTGAAAAGATTTTTTGGATGTAATGTCCTAAAATTAACAACTAAGTCGAACTATTCTATTGTATCATTTAGGATTTATGTTGCCTTATTGATTTTCTGTCTGGAAGATCTGTCCATCGATGTAAGTGGGGTGTTAAACTCTACTATTATTGTATTCCCACCAATTTCTCCCTGTATGTCTGTATTGATTCACAGGTGCTTGTGTGCCCCCAGAGGTTGTAGAGGCAGAGTCATGCCTGCCGTGAGCACATCGAGGATGAGGAAGGCCCACCCTCCCTTAAAGGGCTCATGTTACCAATGGGGCTTCAATGGCAGACCTTGGCTCCTTCCTGTGCAAACCCCCAGTTGTGGCTCAGACCACACTCCATTCCCTTCAGGCTGTTTCTGTACAGCCAACCCCAAGCCTCTCCCTGTGTGTCTGTCCTCTGAAGCCCAAATTTCAGCCCCCAGACCCCATGCACACCGGCAGACATGTGTCTCAAGCTGGGGAGTGCAGCGAGATGCCCAGGATCCTCTGTGCAGGTCTCTCTCCGTTCTGCCTGCCACAAGCTAGCTGCTGCACCCTCCTCTGAGCCTCTGACGCTCCCTTTCTGTCCTGGCTGACCTCCACGCTGGTGAACGGACTTCTTAGGGTGAGGAAACCTTTTCTTTCTCACCGCACCCTCCCAGGGGTGCATGTCCTGTGTCAATGCCCTTTTTTTTCCTTTTGTCCTACCTGTTACATGGTGATCTTTCTTGCCATTTTGGGTTTATGAGATCTTCTGCCAGCCTTCAGTAGGTATTCTGTGAGAATTGTTCCACATAATGATTATTTCTGATGTATTTGTGGGAAGAGGTGGGCTCCACATCCTTCTCTTCCACCATCTTAATCCAGTCCTGAACTCTCTGATTCTTAATTCAACACTTTTAAACTTTAGTCTAGAAATCACTACAACCAGACTCTACAATAATTTACTGAAGCATACCGTACTGAAATCAAAATTTCAATGACCCTCAAGTCAATGGGAATTCCTGACTGTCTGCATCATTTAAGATTCTACGAATCTAAACTACTAAGAAATTAAGAGAGATATAGAATCCCAGGAAAGACAGTTTATAGGGATGAATCTCCATTTCACAAAATAAATAGGCTCCTGAAAAGTTGTACATGAATGCAATAAATTCTTATGTTGAAGGACCTACATAATGTATGAGTAGTTTTCAACCCCACTTCCCTTTTTATTAATCAGCATAATCACTTTCTTCCAACAAAATATTTCATTAGTTTTTATGAACCGAATTGTGTCCCCTCAAAATTAATATGTTGAAGCCCTAACCCACAATGTGTCTGTATATGGAGGTAAGGGCTTTAAGGACATAATTAAAGCTAAAGGAGACCTTAAGAGCAGGGCCACCCTAATCCTACAGGACTGGTGTCTGTGAGACCAGAGATTCCATCTCCCTGAGCACACCCACAGGAAAGGCCATTTGAGGAAACAGCAAGAAGGCCTACTACAAGGTAGGAAGAGAGTGCTTACTAGGAGCCAAATTTGCCAGCACTTCGCTCTTAGACTTCCAGCCGCCAGAACTGTGGATACATTTTAAGCTACCCACTCTGTGGTATTTTGTTATAGTAGCCCTAGTGGACTAACACTCGGGCCCAGAAGCAATTCTGGGGAAACCCTATGGCTTTATGAAAAACAAGCTGAAAACTGCTGTGCTAAAAGGAAGTTCTCAATCTAATTAATGTTTTATGTGCACAGAACACAAAATTCTCGAAGAAAACTAAGATTAAAAGCATATCTATACCTGTTCTGTAATCTCAAAACATGGCCTATTTATACATTAAAACTAATTTTTAAAAGTTAAATCATTGCAACTACAATAAAACTCCAAGTCGACAAATATATCAACGGCTAAGTAGATGAGGGTACTTGATTATCAGTAACAGAGATGTTTGTCATTTTGTCTGTAAAAGCTAATTGCTTAGTGTTGTAAAATAAAACTGCTTAGTGTTGTAAAATAAAACTAACAGACTTTTAGGCAAAATGTACAAAAGTGCTCTACGAGTTAACAGACTATATGTATGTTCACTAATATAATTAAAAGTTGGAATATTTGCCAAAAAACAATGATAAAGTGGGGACAGATTTCACATTTCATGAGAAGTACTATCTAATTCAAGTTAGTAAAAATGTGAAAGGACTAGTAAAACAGAAAAGCATTAATTCTGAGTGGCAGAAATATGGGCATTATATTATCCTTAGTTTTAATCTATGCATTCTACATTTTTTAATATTAAAAATAAAAAGAGGCTGTGGGAAACCTGTTTCTAACCTCATTTCATGGGAATACCACAAGGTCCTCCAAACTGAGGAAATCCAAGAGCAATTTCTGACTCTCAAATGAATACAAGTTAGTACTCAGACCTATGTGAGACATAATTATACGCAGCGTAATGTCTCTCAACCTTAGCTTTTCTAAGCTAGACCTTAGGGCTACCTAAATTAGGAACAATGGGATTCTTTAAGACAAATGTGTTAAAGTTTTGCTGGCATCAAAGAAAGCTAAAAGTATAAAATACCCTTAGGGGGGCAGAGTGAAGATGGTGTACTACGAGGACATGGAATTCACGCCTCCTCACAACCAGGGCACGTACCAGGCACCGGCAGGGAACCATGGATATCTAAGGGGACGGGAGGAACCCCCAGCGACTGGGTAGGACGTGGGGCATAGGGGGAGTGAAGGGGGAGGAGAAGTGGAGGTGGGAGAGGACTGGCGCCCCGAGGGGGTCGCTGGGGGAGGGGAAGGGATCCCACGCACGAAGGGGGAAATTGGGGGACCACTGGGAGGGCAGAGGATAAAAAGGGAGTGTGGCCAGGTTTCCCCTACCCACTTGGACCCCCAGGAACCTGTTGCGATCCTGGGCCTGATCCTCTGCCCACCTAGGCCCCCTTCAGCAGAGAGGGTCCTGAGAGAGCGGGAGGGAGGGAAGGGGGAGCAAAAGTAAAGGACGGACTTTGGGACCAGCATCCCTGAAGGGTGGCTGGGGGAGGGAAGGAGTTCCTACACCCAGCGGGACCCACCCATGGTTAGGGATCCAGTTGCCACAGGGGAGATCCTGGGGGAGATGGTGGGGAAGGGGCACGAAGGAAGGGTAAGGAATGGGGTCAGTGCTTTCCCACCCACTTAGGCACTGGGGAGCCTGCTGGGCTCTCAGGCCTCATCCTCTGACCTCGGAGCCTCCCTCCTGAAACATAGATCCCAAGCCTCGCTCCTACACCCCTACCCAGGGCCCTCCCTCTACACTCGGAGACCATATCCAACACGCTGGGACTAAACCCCACCCACACACACTCACTCAGGGCCCTAACTCCAAACTCCAGAACCGCACACTCGAGAGGCCTTCCTTTCAACCGGCTGCCTCTCCCCTTCCGCACAGGTCCTAGGCAGAGGCCCTGCCCCACGCTCAAATGTCACGCCACCAACTGCCTAGGTCCTGCCCCAGCCTAAACCACGCCTCTGCCTAAGTTCCACCCCCTGCCTAAACTCCGCCCCCAGAGCCAAAGCTCTTTTCCTTTTAGATTGGGGTTCTGTTTTACCTTGTTGATTCACGGTTGTTGATTCATTTATATTTTTATTTTTCCTAATAAATCTCTTACTTTTGCAATTTTATTTTATTCTTTAGACTTTGTTAGTGATCTCTCCTTTTGGCTTGTTTCCCCACCCCCCACCCTTTTTTCTTTTTTTTGTTGTGGTTTTCTTTTACCTTGTTGCAGTTGTTTCAATTATAGTTTTATTTTACCTAACATATTTTTTATCTTTCTAATTTTATTTTGTTTTCTATTCTTTGATATTGTACTGCTCCTTTTTT
>NW_020172006.1:756610-906158 GCF_003031525.2 Neophocaena asiaeorientalis asiaeorientalis
CCCAGTCCAGAGGTCGGGCCCAAACTCCTGTGGTGAGAGCTCCGAATCCAAGCAGCTGCACTAACAGAGAACCTCAGACCCCAGGGAATATTAATTGGAGTGAGGCCTCCAGGAAGTCCTCATCTCAGCACCAAGAACCAGCTCTATCCAACTGCCTGCAAACTCCAGTGCTGCACGTCTCAGGCCAAACAACCAATAAGACAGGAATACAGCACCACCCATCAAAAATAAAATAAAATAAAATGACAAAAAAATATGTTGCAGACGAAGCAGCAAGGTAAAAACCTACAAGACCAAATAAATGAAGATGAAACAGGCAACCGACCCCAAAAGAATTCAGAGTAATGATAGTAAAGAGGATCCAAAATCTTGGAAACAGAATGCAGAAAATAAAAGAAACATTTAACAAGGATCTAGAAGAACTAAAGAGCAAACAAACAGTGATGTACCACACAATTACTGAAATTAAAAATACTCTAGAAGAAATCAACAACAGAATAACTGAAGCAGAAGAACAGTAAGTGAGCTGGAAGACAAAATGGTAGAAATAACTGCCAGGGAGCAGAATAAAGAAAAAACAATGAGGATTTGCCTCAAGATGCCGAAGGAGAAGGACGTGTACTCACTCCCTCTTGTAAGGGCACCAGAATCACAACTAACTGCTGAACAATCATCGACAGGAAGACACTGGAACTCACCAAAAAAGACACCCCACATCCAAAGACAAAGGAGATGCTGCAATGAGACGGGTGAAGGGGCGCAATCACAGTAAAATCAAGTCCCATAACCGCTGGGTGGGTGACTCACAAACTGGAGAACACTTATACCACAGAGGTCCACCCACTGGAGTGAAGGTCCTGAGCCCCACGTCAGGCTTCCCAACCTGGGGGTCCGGCAACGGGAGGAGGAATTCCTAGAGAATCAGACTTTGAAGGCTACTGGGATTTGACTGCAGGTCTTCGAAAGGACTGGGGGAAAAAGTGACTCCACTCTTGGAGGGCACACACAAACTGGTGTGCACATCAGGACCCAGGGGAAGGAGCAGTGACCCCACAGGAGACTGAACCAGACCTACCTCCTAGTAGTGGAGGGTCTCCTGCAGAGGCGGGGTGTGGCTGTGTCTCACTGAGAGGACAAGGACACTGGCAGCACAAGTTCTGGAAAGTACTCCTTGGCATGAGCCCTCCCAGAGTCCGCCTTTAGCCCCACCAAAGAGCCCAGGTAGGCTCCAGTATTGGGTTGCCTCAGGCCAAACAAACAACAGGGAGGAAACCCAGCCCTACCCATCAGCAGTCAAGCAGATTAAAGTTTTACTGAGCTCTGCCCACCTGAGCAACAAACAGCTCTACCCACCACCAGACCCTCCCATCAGGAAACTTGCACAAGCCTCTTAGATAGCCTCATCCACCAGAGGGCAGACGGCAGAAGCAAGAACTACAATCCTGCAGCCTGTGGAACAAAAATCATGTTCACAGTAAGTTAGAAAAGATGGAAAGGCAGACGGCTATGTACCAGATGAAGGAACAAGATAAAACCCCAGAAAAACAATTAAATGAAGTAGAGATAGGCAACCTTCCAGAAAAAGAATTCAGAATAATGATAGTGAAGTTGATCCAGGACCTCGGAAAAAGAATGGAGGCAAAGATCAAGAAGATGCAAGATATGTTTAACAAAGACCCAGAAGAATTAAAGAACAAACAAACAGAGAGGAACAATACAATAACTGAAATGAAAACTACACTAGACAGAATCAATAGCAGAATAACTGAGACAGAAGAACAGATAAGTGACCTGGAAGACAGAATGGTGGAATTCACTGCTGAGGAACAGAATAAAGAAAAAAGAATGAAAAGAAATGAAGACAGCCTAAGAGACATCTGGGACATTACACGCAACAACATTTGCATTATAGGGGTCCCAGAAGGAGAAGAGAGAAAGGACTTGAGAAAATATTTGAAGAGATTATGGTCGAAAACTTCCTAACATGGGAAAGGAAATAGCCACCCAAGTCCAGGAAGCGCAGAGAAGTCCCATACAGGATAAACACAAGGAGAAACATGCCGAGACACATAGTAATCAAACTGGCAAAAATTAAAGACAAAGAAAAATTATTGAAAGCAGCAAAGAAAAAAAGACAAATAACATACAAGAAAACTCCCATAAGGTTAACCGGTGATTTCTCAGCAGAAACTCTACAAGTCAGAAGGGAGTGGCAGGACATACTTAAAGTGATGAAAGGGAAGAACCTACGGCCAAGAGTACTCTACCCGGCAAGGATCTCATTCAGTTTCGATGGAGATATCAAAAGCTTTACAGACAAGCAAAAGCTAAGAATTTAGGACCACCAAACCAGGTCTGCAACAAATGCTAAAGGAACTTCTCTAAGTGGGAAACACAAGAAAAGAAAAGGACCTACAAAAAACAAAAAAAACCCACAACAATTAAGAAAATGGTAATAGGAACATACATGTCGGTAATTATCTTAAACGTGAATGGATTAAATGTTCCAACCAAAAGACACAGGCTCGCTGAATCGATACAAAAACAAGACCCATATAAACGCTGTCTACAAGAGACCCACTTATGACCTAGGGACCCATACAGACTGAAAGTGGGGAATGGAATAAGATACTCCATGCAAATGAAAATCAAAAGAAAGCTGGAGTAGCAATACTCATATCAGATAAAATAGACTTTAAAATAAAGAATGTTACAAGAGACAAGAAAGGACACTACATAATGATCAAGGGATGAATCCAAGACGAAGATATAACAATTACAGATATATATGCACCCAACATAGGAGTATCTCAATACATAAGGCAACTGCTAACAGCTATAAAAGAGGAAATCAAGAGTAACACAATAATAGTGGGGGACTTTAACACGGCACTTACACCAATGGACAGATCATCCAAAATGAAAATAAATAAGGAAACAGAAGCTTTAAATGACACAACAGACCAGATAGATTTTTAATTGATCTTTATAGGACATTCCATCCAAAAACAGCAGATTACACTTTGTTCTCAAGTGCTCACGGAACATTCTCCAGGATAGACCACAAATTGGGTCACAAATCAAGCCTCAGTAAATTTAAGAAAACTGCAATCATATCAAGCATCTTTTCTGACCACTACGCTACAAGATAAGAAATAAATTACAGGGAAGAAAACGTAATAAACACAAACACATACAGGCTAAACAACACATTACTAAATAACCAAAAGATCACTGAAAAAAATCAAAGAGGAAATCAAACAACACCTAGAGCCAAATGACAATGAAAACACGATGATCCAAAACCTACGGGATGAAGCAAAAGCAGTTCTAAGAGGGAAGTTTATAGCTATACAAGCCTACCTCAAGAAACAAGAAAAATCTCAATAAACAATCTAACCTTACACCTAAAGGAACTAGAGAAAGAACAAACAAAACCGAAAGTTAGCAGAAGGAAAGAAATCATAAAGATCAGATCAGAAATAAATAAAAAAGAAATGAAGGAAACGATAGCAAAGGGCAATAAAACTAAAAGATGGTTCTTTGAGAAGATAAACAAAATTGATAAATCATTAGCCACACTCATTAAGAAAAAGAGGGAGAAGACTGAAATCAATAGAATTAGAAATGAAAAAGGTGAAGTAACAACTGACACTGCAGAAATACAAAGGATCATGAGAGACTACTAGAAGCAATTATATGCCAATAACAAGGACAACCTGGAAGAAATGGACAAATTCTTAGAAAAGCACAAGCTTCCAAGACAGAACCAGGAAGAAATAGAACATATAAACAGATAAATCAGAAGCACTGAAATTGAAACTGAGATTCAAATTCTTCCAACAAACAAAAGCCCAGGACCAGATGGCTTCACATGCAAATTCTATCAAACATTTAGAGAAGAGCTAACACGTATACTTCTCAAACTCTTCCAAAATATAGCAGAGGGAGGAACACTCCCAAACTCATTCTATGAGGCCATGATCACCCTGATAATAAAAGCAGAAAAAGATACTCAAAAAAAAGAAAATTACAGACCAACATAACTGATGAATATAGATGCAAAAATCCTCAACAAAATACTAGCAAACAGAATCCATCAACACATTATAAGGATCATACACCACAATCAAGTGGTGTTTTTCCCAGGAAGGCAAGGATTCTTCAGTATATGCAAATCAGTCAATGTGATACACCATATTAACAAATCGAAGGAGAAAAACCATATGAGCATATCAATAGATGCAGATAAAGCTTCTCACAAAATTCAACACCCATTTATGATAAAAACCCTCCAGAAAGTGGGCATAGAGGGAATCTACCTCAACATAATAAAGGCCATATATGACAAACCCACAGCAAACATCGTTCTCAATGGTGAAAAACTGAAAGCGTTTCGTCTAAGATCAAGAACAAGACAGGGTGCCCACTCTTACCACTATTAGTCAACACAGTTTTGGAAGTTATAGCCATGGCAATCAGAGAAGAAAAAGAAATAAAAGGAATCCAAATCAGAAAAGAAGAAGTCAAACTGTCACTGTTTGCAGATGACCTGATATTATACATAGAGAATCCTAAAGATGCTACCAGAAAACTACTACAGCTAATCAATGAAGCTGGTAAAGTAGGAGGATACAAAAGTAATGCACAGAAATCTCTTGCATTGCTATACACTAACAATGATAAATCTGAAAGAGAAATTAAGGCAACGCTCTCATGTACCACTGCAACAAAAAGAATAAAATACCTAGGAATAAACCTACCTAAGGAAACAAAAGACTTGTATGCAGAAATCTATAAGACACTGATGAAAGAAATTAAAGACGACACAAGCAGATGGAGAGATATACCATGTTCTTGGATTGGAAGAATCAACATTGTGAAAATGACTATACTACCGAAAGCAATCTACAGAGTCAATGCAATCCTTATCAAACTACCAATGGCATTTTTCACAGAACTAGAAGAAAAAACGGCACAATTTCTGTGGAAACACAAAAGACCCTGAATAGCCAAAGCAGTCTTGAGGGTAAAAAACGGAGCTGGAGGAATCAGACTCCCTGACTTAAGACTATACTAGAAAGCTACAGTAATCAAGACAATATGGTACTGGCACAAACAGAAATATAGATCAATGGAATAGGACAGAAAGCCCAGAGATAAACCCATGCACATATGGTCACCTTATCTTTGATAAAGGAGGCAAGAGTATACAATGCAGAAAAGACAGCCTCTTCCATAAGTGGTGCTGGGAAACTGGACAGCTACATGTAAAAGAATGAAATTAGAACACTTCCTAACATCATACAGAAAAATAAACTCCAAATGGATTAAGGACCTAAATGTAAGGCCAGACACTATAAAATTCTTAGAGAAAAACATAGGCAGACCACTCTATGACATAAATCACAGCAAGATCCTTTTTGACCCACCTCCTAGAGAAATGGAGATAAAAACAAAAATAAACAAATGGGACCTAATGAAACTTAAAAGCTTTTGTACAGCATAGGAAATCATAAACAAGACAAAAAGACAACCCTCAGAATGGGAGAAAATATTTGCAAACAAAGCAAGTGACAAAGGATTAATCTCCAAAATATACAAGCAGCTCATGCAGCTCAATATCAAAAAAACAAACAACCCAATCCAAAAATGGGCTGAAGAGGTAAACAGACATTTTACCAAAGAAGATATACAGATTGCCAACAAACACATGAAAAGATGCTCAACATTACCAATCATTAGAGAAATGCAAATCAAAACTACAATGAGATATCATATCACACGGGTCAGAATGGCCATCATCAAAAAATCTACAAACAATACATGCTGGAGAGGGTGTAGAGAAAAGGGAACCCTCCTGTACTGTTGGTGGGAATGTAAATTGGTACAGCCACTATGGAGAACAGTATGGAGGTTCCTTAAAAAACTAAAAATAGAACTAGCATATGACCCAGCAATCCTACTCCTGGGCATATACCCTGAGAAAACCATAACGCAAAGAGTCATGTACCACAATGTTCACTGCAGCTCTATTTACAGTAACAGGACACGGAAACAGCCTAAGTGTGCATCGAGAGATGAATGGATAAAGATGCGGCACATATATACAATGGAATATTACTCAGCCATAAAAAGACACGAAACTGAGTTATTTGTAGTGAGGTGGATGGATCTAGAGTCTGTCATACAGAGTGAAGTAAGTCAGAAAGAGAAAAACAAATACCGTATGGTAACACATATATATGGAGTCTAAAAAAAATGGTTCTGATGAACCTAGGGGCACGACAGGAATAAAGACACAGACGTAGAGAATGGACCTGAGGACACGTGGAGGGGGAAGGGTAGGCTGGGATGAAGTGAGAGAGTGGCGTGGACATATATACACTACCAAACGTAAAATAGATAGCTAGTGGGAAGCAGCCACATAGCACAGGGAGATCAGCTGGGTGCTTTGCGACCACCTAGAGTAGTGGGAAAGAGAGGGTGGGAGGGAGACGCAAGAGGGAGGGGATATGGGGATATACGTATGCATATAGCTGATTCACTTTGTTATACATCAGAAACTAACGCAACACTGTAAAGCAATTTTACTTCAATAAAGATTCTAAAAAAAAAAGTACTCTTAGAAGAACTAAAATCATAGGCGCTAAAAATTGGTATCTCATAATAGTATCCTTTTAACATGCTTGAGTACCTACAATTAGCAAGGCATAATATTAGATGAAAACACTGAAAAATATGCATACTTCCCTGATTTCAAAGAACTTGCACTTTGATGTGTGTGGGGGGTGTGGAGCGGAAGCAGGGGAACAGGAGAGCAGACAGAGACACACACACAGACATACATACACAAACACACTCATGTGGCTGGCTTCTGCTAGGACAGTGTTCGTTCATTTATCCAATTACTGATTCAACAAATATTGACTGAGCAATCGCTATGTGTTAGGCACTGGTTCAGGTGCTAAGAATATAATAGAGATTGACAAAAATCCTTGCCCTCACTGAGATTTGGTTTTTGTGGAAGAGACAGACTTAAATAATAAACTTGGGATTTTTCGTTCTATGAATGAAATAAAACAAGGTGATAAGATGAGATTGAAGGGCAAGACCTACTTTAGTTATACACAAAAAAGCAAGGAGCAAGAAACAGCATGACCATTCTGGAAACCAAAAGTATTTCTTCATGGCAGAACTACTGTACTGTATGTACTACCACACAGTACATACTGATGTGGTAAAGAGAACAGCAAGAAAAGAATCCAGAGAAAAGAATAGCAAGGCCCATCTCATAAAAAACTTTGTTCCCATGTTAAAAAATTTATTTTCCATTCAGAAGACAACAAGGAGTCATAATTAAGGGCGTAAAACAGAAGAGAAAGATCATTCAGATTTTCGCTCTACCATTTTCACTGTGGTAACTGCAATAGATATGGAAACCAATCTGGAGGTTCCCACATTAATCCAGGTGAGAGAAAATGACTGCAAGCAGGGTAGAAACAAAGAGGGTTGAGTATACTGAGTTGAGAGAGATTTAGAAGGCTAAATCAAACAGGGCTTGGTTGATATGAAGTCCAGAGTGACCAGCAGCTCTGACTATATAATAGTACCATTTACTAAGTCAAGGAACAATAAACTCTAGACTATTAAAAAAAACACTATAAAAGTAGCAGATCTATCCAAGTTCTGGTTCTCTTTTACTAACTTGGATACATGGCCAAGAATAAGTATCTCCCTTTGGTTCTTAATATCATCATCTGTTAAATGAACAGTTCAGAGAGAGCGGCCAAGATTTAGTTTGGGAAATGATAAAGGAATCAAGGATGATACTTATATTTCTGGTTTGAGAAAGTATGTGGTATTGATGCTACTTAACCAAGGGTATCAGTCAGGATAGTAGGGTTATGCTGCAGTAACAAAGGACTCCCAAATCTCAATGAGTTACAGCAATGGCTGGCAAACTCTGGCCCACAGACTGTTTGTTTTTGTAGACAAAGTTTTACTGGAACACAGCCATATTCATTTATTTAGAAATTGTAGTTGTGAAAGAAAATATAAGGACCACAAGCCTAAAATATTTACTATCTTACCCCTTAAGAAATAGTTTGCTGAACACCTAGGTTTATAGCAACAAAGTTTATTTATTCCTGGGTTACACTGTATCTTGATAACAGGTTGGTAGTGGCTCTGCTGCCCATTATCTTCACCCCCAAAATGAGCAGCATTTATCTAGAAAATTATCAGTCATCATAGCAAAGGTAATAAAACACATGAAGAATATACATTGCCCTTAAAGCTTTTTCCAGAAAGTGTAACTATACCACTTTTCCTTCATTTCACCGACCAAAGCCTAATCACATGACCATGCCTGAACTTACCAGCAGGGGGATGTATAGTCCTCCCAAAGGGAAGGGAACCAAATATTGTGCAGTTGTCCCACATAAATCTGGCCACCCTGTTCCATTTTCCTGAGTTTGTGGCCACTAAAGAAGACCTGACATTTTCTAACCTCTTTTACGAATAGGTATAATCATGTGACTGTGTTGTTTCTAATGGAATAACAGAAGTAACATATGCAACTTCTGCTTTGCTTATTAAAAGAAAACTGCATGCCCTGAACTTTCTTTCTTTCTCCTTTCTGAGGCTGAAGTACATTGTACAACACAGGAAAGCAAAATGTCCTAGGGTACAACAGTGAAATAAAAGAAACCTGGGTCTCTGAATAACCTCATGGAACACAACTGTCTCAAGAGTCTAGACCAGTCATTGTTATGACAGAGAGAAATAAACTTATTGCTTTTCTCCCCCCCTTTTTGGCTGCGCTGTAGGGCATGCAGGATCTTAGTTCCCCGACCACGGATCAAACCTGTGCCTCCTGCATTGGGAGCTAAGAGTCTTAACCACTGGACCCCAGGGAAGTCCCAAGCTATTGCTTATTTAAGCAATTATATTTTGGAATCATTTTGTTACAGAAGTTTAGTCTCTACACTGACACAGATTCACTTTTTTTTTTGCGTAAAGATGTTCACTATGTTATTGAGTATACTGGCCTTGGAACTAAGAAGATTCAGGATGAAAATATGACTCACTGGCATATGGGGTTTAAAGCCATAGGAATAAATAAGATAATCCAAGGAGAGTATATGAAATGAGACTAGAGGAGGGTCTAAAACAAAACTCTGTAGTACAAAAACCTTCAGGAGCTTAGATAAAAAGAAAGATCTGGCAAAGGAGACTACTAGGGATAGAAAGAAATCCAGGAAAGTACTGTAGGAAAGAAGGCAAAAGAAGAATGTTTGAAGGAAAGAACATGTAGAGAAACTGGGAAGATATGTAATAAATAGTGTCACTTGAATTTAGTAATAAGTGACACTATTCAAACGCTTGAACTGAAAAAGAAATTTTATTGGAATGGAATTATGCAGAGGAGGAAATTTTCAATGGACTAAGGAGTAAATGGGAGGTAAAGAAAGAGACTAGCAAATAAAGAAAATTATTTCAAGAGGTTTTTAAGATAGATAGCTTCTACGTGGCCCATAATGATCTTCACCTCCTGGTATTCATTCCCCTTATGTCATTCCCTCCCTTGTTCCTTCACCCTACCCGCTTTGGTTATGAGCCAAATCTAGTGATTTCATTCTAACAAATAAAATATGGCAAAGGTGATAGTACGTCATTTCCAAGATCTGGCTACAAAAAGACCATGAGTTCCATCTCAGGCACTCTCTCTCACTCCCTGGCTCTGTTGCAATATTTTAAGCTGCCTTATGAAAAAGCCATGACAAGGAATCCAATCCTGTCAACAGCTATGTGACTGAGCTTGGAAGTGGATCCTCTTCCAGTTGAGCCTTCAGAGAAAACTGCAAGGCAAGCTGACAGCTTGACTACATACAGCCTAATGACAGACACTGAGCCAGATTCCTAACACAAAAAAATTATGAGATAATAAATGTTTGATGTTCATTGTTTTAAGCTGCTCAGTTTGGGGATAAGTTGTCATGAAAGCAATAAATAACTAATATAAAGGGGAAGAAGAGCAGATGGGTGGCAGCTGAAGGGAAATAAAGAGTTAATGGAGAGTTTACAGTTCTTTACTAAAATAGTAGAGACTTTAGCATATCAAAAAAGGATAAGGGAAAAATACACATTTATACATAAGAGTGTATTTACAGGGCAGTGAAAGTCTTAAAAAACAGGAAAAAAAGGACTGTAAATATACATATGAAGTTAGCAAATCTCTATAAATATCTAAGTAGAAAAATTATTTTTTAATATTGAAGAAGGATATATATGTTAAGTAAGGGCAAAAAAAGTCTCAACAAAACTAGAGGGATCAAAATCAAACAAAGTATGTTCTCCTACACAATGGAATGAAATTAGAAATCAAAAACAGGAAAAAATTGGGGAAATTCACAAACATGTGGAAACAACACACTACTAAATAACCAACGGGTCAAAAAAGAAATCACAAGGGAAAAGAGAAAATACTTAGAAATGAATGAAAACAAAAGAGAACATACTAATTTATTAAATGTAACTAAGCAGGGAGTAGATGCAATAGCTGAAAATGCCTATATTGAAAAAGAGGAATACCTCAAATTAATAACCTAAACTTCCATGTTAGAAAAGAAGAGTAGGGACTTCCCTGGTGGCACAGTGGTTAAGAATCCACCTGCCAATGCTACAGACACAGGTTACAGCCCTGGTCCGGGAAGATCCCATGCCGCAGAGCAACTAAGCTGGTGCGCCACAACTACTGAGCCAGCACTCTAGAGCCTGCGCTCTAGAGCTCGCACTCTAGAGCCCACGAGCCACAACTACTGAAGCCTACGCGCCTAGAGCCCCATGCTCTGCAACAAGAGAAGCCACCGCAATGAGCAGCCCAACGCACCACAACGAAGAGTAGCCCCTATTCACTGCAACTACAGAAAGCCTGCACGCAGCAACAAAGGCCCAACGTGTCCAAAAATAAATAAATTAAAAAAAAGAAAAACAGAAATTCAATTAAACCAAAAGTTGGTCCTTAAAAAGATAAAATTTTACAAACCTCTAACTAGACTGGCCAGGAAAAAAGAGAACACTAAATCAGTAAAATGAGGAAAGAAAGAAGGAACATTACTACAGACTTTGCAGAAGTAAAAAGAATTATAAGTGAATACTATGAACAACTGTATGCCAATAAATTAGATAAGCTAATAAAATGGACAATTTCCTAGAAAGGCACAAACTACTGAACTTGACACAAGAAGAAATACAAAGCTGAATAAATCAATGACAATTAAAGAGACTGAATAAACAAACAAAAATTTTCAACAAAGAAAAGCCCAAGTGCACCTGGCTTCCCTGCTAAATTCTAATAAATACCTCACAAACACTTGCAAAAAAACAAAAGCAGAGGAAACACTTCTCAATTCAACATAAGAGGCCAGCATTACCAAGATAGCAAAACCAGACAAAGACACCTCAAGAAAAAAAAAAAAAAAAAATACGGATATCCCTTATGAACATAGGCACAAAAGTCCTCAAAAATAAATTAACAAACCAAATCTAGCAACAGATAAAAATGATTACGGACCATGACCAAGTGGGATTGGTTACAGGATTGCAAGGTTTCAACATATGAAAATTAATCAATGTAATATACCACATTAATAGAATAAAGGACAAAATTTGTGTGGTTAACTCAATAGATGCAGAAAAAACATCTGACAAAATCCAACAGCTTTCATGATAAAAACACTAAACAAATTAGGAAAAGAAGAGAATTCCCTCAACCTGATAAAGGACATCAATGAAAAACCCTCAAATAACACCATACTAAAAGTTGAAAGGCTGAAAACTTTCCCCCTAGGATCAGGAACATGACAAGGATGTCTGCTCTCACCATTTCTATTCAACCGTGTACCAGAGGTTCCAGCAAAGCAATTATGCAAGAAAAAGAAATAAAGCGTATCCAGATTGAAACGGGGGAAGTAAACCTATCTATGTTTGCAGATGACATAATCTTGTATATAGAAAATCTTAAGAATTCACAAAAAACGCTATTTGAGCTAATAATGAGTTTGGCAAAGTTGCAACATACAAGATCAACATATAATCATTAGTCATATTTCTACACAATAGCAGTGAATGATATGAAAATGAAATTAAGAAAATTCCATTTACAATACCCTCAAAAACAGCAAAATGCTAAGGAATAAATTGAACAAAAGTATAAGACTGGAGTCAGAAAACTGCAAAACATTTTTGAAAGGAATTAAAGACCTACATATTTTGAAAGACATCCTATTTTCATGGATCAGAAAACTTACTACTGTCAAGAAGCCAATACTCCCCAAATTTATCTATAGATTATATACAATCCCTATGCAAATCCTAACTGGCATTTTTGCAGATACTGATAAGCTGATCCTCAAACTCATAAGGAAATGAAAGTGATGCAGAACAGCCAAAACAATTTTGGAAAAGATGAACAATTGCAAAATTTACCACAAAGTTGCAGTAATCAAGACTATATGGTACCAGCATAAATAACAACATGTAAGTCAACAGAATGAAAACTTCAGAAATAAACTCTCACATTTATGGTCAATTGACTTTCTACAAGGATGTCAAGGCAATCCAGTGAGGGAAAGAATGTTTTTTACAAATGGTAATAGAACAAATGGATATCTATGTGCAAAGAATATAGTTGGGCTCCTATCTGAGAGAATATTCAAAAATTAAATGGGTTATAGATCTAAATTTAAGAACTAAAACTACAAACTCTTAAAACAAAATATAGAATTAAATCTTCATGACCTGGCTTGGGCAACGGTTTCTTATATATGACACCAAAGCACTAGCCACATTAGAAAAATATTGGACTTAATCAAAATGAAAACTTCCATGCATCAAAAGATATTACACAGAAACTGAAAAGACAACACACATAATGGGAGAAAATATTTGCAAACCATATATCTGGTAAGGGTCTAGTATGCAGAATATATTAAAAAAAACTTTAAAAACTCAAAAACAAGAAGACAACCAATTAAAAAATGGACAAGGATGTGAAAAGACATTTTTCCAAAGAAGATACACACAAAGTCCAACAAGCCCATGAAAAGAAGGTTCAACATCCTTTAATCATAAGGAAAATGTAAATCAAAACCATAATGAGATAGTACTTCATCCCCACTGGGAGGGCTAAAATCAATCAGTCAATAATAAGTGTAGGTAAGGTGGGATGTGGAAAAGTTGGAACCCTCATAGGTTCCTAGGGAAAAACGTTAGAGCTGTTTTGGAAACAGTCTGGCAGTTCCTCAAAAAGTTAAACAAAGAATTACCATATAACCCAGCAATTCTACCCTAGATATATACTCAAAAAATTGAATCACCTGTCTACCCAAAAATCTGTACACAAATGTTCATAGCAGTACTATTTATAATAGCCAAAAGGTAGAAACAAGGCAAATATCATAAACTGATAAGCAGATAAAATGTAATATTAACCACACAATGGAATATTATTCAAGCATAAAAACGAACAAAGTTCTGGTACATGCTACAACACAGATGAACCTTGAAAACATTTTGCTAAGTGAAAGAAGCCAGACACAAAGGCTACTACAAATTCTGGTTCCATTTATATGAAACCTCCATAATAGGCAAATTCATAGACTCAGAAAACAGATCAGTGGTTGCTAAAGGGTATGAGGTTTCTTCTGGGGCGATGAAGATGTTCTGGTTTGGATACTGGTGATGGTTGCACAACCTTGTGAATATACTAAAAACACTGAATTGTACACTTTCAAAGGGCAAATTTTATGTTATGTGAATGTATCTCAATTCAAAAAAATTGAGCTAGAACCTGCAGTTATGACCATAAAACTAAAGGCGTTTATAAAATCATCTTGTCCCAATTATCACATTTTATGAAGAAACTGAGATACAAGGGGGCAAAAGGAGATTATCCGTGGACCCAAATTTTGTTAACAGTAGAGTTGAGATTAGTATACAAGATATTTCTACCTCAGTTCTCAGAACATATACAAAACAAACCAACCCACTTTAATAAACAGATTTACAAACAACTACACCCTTTAAAATGTTATGTTAAAAACTACTGTCCTGAAATTCTAGCACCTCTTTTTAAGGTCCAGACCTAGATTGTTAATAAATATTTTGTTAAAGGCAAAGCAGCAACTTCACTGGTATCCACCCCCTGCCCCACTGGTATGTTTAAAAGGACTTTAAACAGTTAAAACTTTGCTCATTTATTATCCACAGTTTAATATAGTTCAGAGGTTTAATTAAATATAAATCAAGGCTTTTAGAAAATCACACAGCATCAAATTTTTGAAATGCTGAGCCAACTTTCCAGGGTTTCAAACTTGTGCAAAAATATTGAAATATATCTCATCTCATATTGGGCTTTTCAAATGTTAAGACACTCCTACCACTTGCTGAGCGTTCAGGTCTATGCCTCCTCTCCCTGAACCTTGGGAGAACTGGGGTTGCTTCAACGAACAGAGTACAGTGAAAGTGACCTTTTCCAAATTCCCAACCCAGAGAGTCACTGAGCTGATTAAAATGATTATTGTTTTATGTCACTTAATTTAGAGTGGTGTGTTACGCAGCAAAGATAACTGAAACAGCACATGTGATTTTTTATGATAAGAACAAGCAACTCCTGTTCCCTGATGGTTCCTCTCTTCATAGCACTCTACAATCATATGCACACGCCTGCAAAAGCAGGTATGAAAATACATGTATACATAAACATACATTTTTAAAAAGACGATAAGAAAATTACAGGTTTTCAATCGCCTAAAAATGCAACCTAATATTCTAGTATGTTAGAGTTCAAAATATCACCCCCCACCCCTCACAAAATTGTGTGGATCTCAAAAGTCTGGATGCAATTCCATCCAGACAATTTTCCCTGAATGGTCATGCCCTTAATAGGGTTTATCCTAAAGCAATCATTTTCTGATTACCCAGGTTGTTCTCATTAAGGATAGGTTTGGCCTATTGTTAACTTGGAAGCCTTCCATACTGACCTAAAGGTCTTTGGACATTTTACTTTTTAAGTAATTTGGCTCTGTCTACACATACTATGTGATCTCAAAGAAAAATGACAAGTTTGTTGGGCCTTATCTATAGCTTAATTGAGTTGATCAGGACAATTTTAAGAAATCATGAAAGAAACTGAGAGAAAACATGGAAAGTCCTGAGCACAGTGTTTGACACAAGATAACACCTCTGAAATCTAACTTTGGGACTCTAGACTATTGCTTAGTAGCTGCAAAGAAGAATCACATACTTGTAGTAATCATATAGATTTCTGAGTCATATTTTGCAACTTTTAGGAGACCATTTTAAAAATCAGAGCATATTATGAAACATAACATCGATTTATGCTAGATAGAATACAGAGAAGGTGATTTACAAATATTTACCTTGATCAAATATTTTTCCCATCTATCTGCTGTAACAGATTTGCCAATCTTCCTCATCAACTTCAAATGGAGCTCCACCAATTCTTTAGGTACTTAAAAGGAAGAAAAAATACTGTTAGCCAGCAAAATAAAACATTTGTAAACATTTAGGATCATAAAAAAAGAACTTTCTTCAATGCTGAATACTTTTTCAAAATAGATGTTGATTTAGTTATCTTTTAGAACTCTGAATCAGAAAAGACTAAACTAGGGCAAGAAATAACTGAAAACTACTTTTTTAAACATGAACAAGAATATTCATGTTTTCTTTCAAAACATCAACAATTAAGAGTGAACTCTAATGTAAACTGCAGACTTTTGGGTGATAATAATGTGTCAATGTAGGTTCATCAATTTCAACAAATGTACCATAGTAGTGTGGGATGTGGACAGTGAGAGAGGTTGTACATGTGCGGAGGAAGAGGGTATATGTGAACTCTCTCTACTTCGTGCTCCATTTTTTTTGTGAATCTAAAACTGCTCTAAAAAATAAAGTCTATAAAAAATACCATAAAGTAAAATCACTTAACTATACAACTAAAATTTCTACTGTGTTTCTCAGACCTCATATTTGGTTTCTTGACTGAGATTGCAGACCAAGACACAGATTCACAGAATCAGAAAGGAATCAATGAATATAAATTCCAAATTGACAGATATCTCAGAAATAGAGTCTAATTGGTTTTCAAGCTGTTGAAGAAAACTACTCTTCTGATCCATCCCTTATCTAATGTGGTAAACTCCTCTATAGCATCCCTATAAATCTCTGCTTGACAAACTACAGGGACAGAAAATTTACTTAACCTTCCAAAATTCTAATTACTAGAAAGTTACCCTTACACAAAGTAAAAAATCTGCCTCCCTACACCTTCCTCCCGTTTCTTGCTCTTATTCTCTAGTTTCAAAGAAAATACTTTCAATTCCTCTTTTATTGGAAACTTCAAATATTTGAACACAGCTGTATCTTCCCTCAAGTTTTCTCTTCCAACTGTAAACAACCAGAGTTCCTCCAAATATCCCCTGGGCATCATCTGATTATATGGTATAACTGTATTAATTAGACCTGAGGGAAATAAAGGACACACACATTTAGCATTTCCCAAATACCAAATACTGCCAGCAACCTAAGAGAAATTACATTTATACTATCTAAAAAGTTTCCCTAATCAAATACATTAGGGAAATATATATTTATTTTTACCACAGAACTTCCCGAAGCCTTAATTGATTAGTCTTATATAAATAGTCTTATATCCCTATCTTGGATATAATCTGCAGCATTCCCTAATATATTTGATCATGGAATCTTTTTCTGTGAAACACACAATACCTTGTAGTATACAAGTGCTCTGAAGTACAGGTTGGGAAGTGATGGACTAATTTTTTTCATTCATTCTTTCAGATTCTTTACGCTCCAGTAAAGCCACTTCTAACTTGAAATGACCCTGAAGCATAAAAACATTTCACTATTCAACAAATTTCTGTGGGTCCACTATTAGTAAGCAAGAAATAGTCTCTACCTTTAATGAGCCTACTTAAGGGAGTCTTCTCTGGGGCGGGGGCGGGGGGGAGGTAAATGGTGGGTGAGCTGGAGGTAAAGGAAAGAAGCAGGGGAGGGATGATTACTGATGAGTAAACAGACAATCAAATTAAGCCAAGACCAGAATACACGGGATTGAGGGTGAAGTGGAGAAAAGGGGGAAAGGACACTGCTTATGAAAGTAACAGCAGATACAAAAGGCTGAAAAACAAAGTGAGCATGGAAGTGGAAGCACTCAGAAAAGGGGTATCATGAAGAATCTTATAAGAACAGGCTACAAAGTTTACATTTTATTAAAAAGTTTAAGCGAGAGTGCTCTATAATTTAGAAAGATCTCAAAAACTGAACTGTGGGAAAACAGATAGCTTTTATTTGCTTATTTGTTTTAGGAGGTGGTGTGCAGGGTAGAGACGATATAAATTCAGGAAAATATCAATCCAGAAAGATGGGAGTAACCTGAAGGCAGAGGTGGTACCAAGAGAAGTGGGGAGATTTGAGATATGTTTAGGAAACAAATAATAAAACTTAGGGACTGGCTGACTGAGCAAAGGGAAAGCATCAAGAAAAACTGAGGCACTGACTTAGGCAACTGAGTAGATGCCAATGACAATACATCAGGAAGAAAAAGACCTGGGCTCAATCCTCAACTCTACTACTTAAGACAAGGAGACCATGATTCTGGTCAAGTTCTTTAAACAATGACTCTCAAATTCCTCGTCTGTAATAAAGGGTTGAACTGGCTATCTTACAGTTTTAAAAACAGGAAACATTATACAGGGCTCCCCCGGTGGCACAGTGGTTAAGAATCCACCTGCCAATGCAGGGCACATGGGTTCGAGCCCTGGTCCGGGAAGATCCCACATGCTGTAGAGCAACTAAGCCCATGCACCACAACTACTGATCCTATGCTCTAGAGCCCACAAGCCACAACTACTGAGCCCACATGCTACAACTACTGAAGCCCGCGTGCCTAGAGCCCCTGCTCCACAACAAGAAAAGCCACCGCAATGAGAACCCTGCACACCACAACGAAGAGTAGCCCCTGCTCGCCACAACTAGAGAAAGCCCGCGCGCAGCAACAAAGACCCAATGCAGCCAAAAATACATAAATTAATAATAATTAAAAAAAGAAAACATTATACAAAGCTAAAATACCTTTATTTTCACTTCTGTCATGACATTTGGGGAACCAAGGTCAGTTTCAATTTCTCCTTTTTCCTTTTCCCCAAACATAGTAGTCTTAATGATTCTACCTTTCTACATCTCAAACCTGCTCCCTATCTTCCCCAATTTCTCTATATCATTGCACCTTCTCACTTCAGAAAAACAGGTATGGATACTCTCCTGTAACCAAACCAATCTTTAAAAAAAAAAATACTGCTTTCATGTCACTTCCCAGTTCATAAATATCTTTGATGGCTCCTAAATACTTATATAAACTCATCTAG
Organism: Neophocaena asiaeorientalis asiaeorientalis; assembly: GCF_003031525.2. Classification (NCBI taxonomy): domain Eukaryota; kingdom Metazoa; phylum Chordata; class Mammalia; order Artiodactyla; family Phocoenidae; genus Neophocaena; species Neophocaena asiaeorientalis. The sequence continues at coordinate 775,084 of NW_020172006.1, forward strand.
GTTTCTTACCCTAGCCAAAGAGTCCCAATATTCAATTTCAACCTAACTCTCCAATCCTTCCCTCTTACTTCTGCACTGAAATGCTTGATTCAAGTCATTCTGGCCTGTTCACTATCCACTAAGCATACCCAGTCTACAACCTATCTGGGCTTTTATTTGAGCGCTCCAGTTTACTGTTTTCTGCCACTTGAATCATATTCATCTTTTTTGTTTGTTTGTTTTGTTTTGTTTTTTCAGTATGTGGGCCTCTCACTGTTGTGGCCTCTCCCGTTGCTCCGGACGCGCAGGCTCAGCGGCCATGGCTCATGGGCCCAGCCACTCCGCGGCATGTGGGACCTTCCCGGACCGGGGCACGAACCCGTGTCCGCTGCATCGCCAGGCGGACTCTCAACCACTGCGCCACCAGGGAAGCCCCATATTCATCTTTTAATGCTGGGTCAATAAAAGCCCTAAAAGTCTCTGAGATACCTTTCCAATGATTCCAGCAACATCTTTTTCCTTGGAATGCCCACAGTATTCATATTATCTATATCACTCATTTATCAGGTAAAAGCTCTGCACCTGTGTTTTATGCATATCCTCCACATCACAGACAAATGAAATCACAAAAAGTTTTGATGCAATTGGTACTATTTTTAAAAATCCAAGAGGACAAAAGTAAATATATGCAAAAAATGTTTTTCATCCCACTTCGCAAATATAGTCATTCTTGATTTAGGCATGTAGAAGTAGATTTCCTTATTAGAGCATTGGCTGTTACACAGTACTATCCAATAGAAATATAAAATGAGCCACATAATTTCAAATTTTCTATTAGTTCATTCATAAAAGTAAAAAAAAGGTCAAAATTAATTTTAACAATTTATGTTATGTAGCACTATATATCTCAATGTTATTTCAACATACTATCAGCATTTAAAATTTCAGACTTTTACTTGACATTTTACTTATTTTTTTAATTTATAACTCAATTAAAATTATACATCATTGACATATGACAGTATTACTTTCAGATGTACAGCATAATGATTTAATATTCGTATACACTGCAAAATGATCACCACAATAAGTCTAGTTACACCCACCACCATACATAGTTACAAATTGTTTTTCTTATGAGAACTTTTAAGCTCTCCTTGCTTAGCAACTTTCAAATATGCAGTACACTATTACTTTTTTTCTTTTTTTTTTAGTACACTATTATTAACTGTAGTCACCATTCTGTATATTACCTCCCCATGACTTATTTATTTTATAACTGAAAGTTTGTACCTTTTGACCGTCTTCATCCATTGTACACTTTTGGGGTGATACCTAGTATTCAAAATATATCATTTTACCCTTACAGCATATCTCAATTCACCCTAGCCATATTTCAACTGCTCAAGGGCCACATATGGCTACTGGCTACTGTACTGGATCACATAGAGCTAGCACATTTAAAACTAAAATTTAGAACTCACAATTTACTAACAATTTACTTATTTTATTTTTTTTTTTTTGGTGATACAACTGACATATAACACTATATTTAGTTTCAGGTGTACAACATAATGACTTGATATTTGTAAATACTGCAAAATGATCGCCACAATATGTCTAGTTAACATCCAATTTACTTATTTTTTTTGTTACAAATAGAACTGACAGGCTAATAACCTTATGGACACTTGTAGCTCTTAATATTTTGCCAGTCAATAAGAAGCAGACAAAAACTTCAATAGAAAAGTTAAATTGAAAATATTATAATTCCCATACTTTGCATTCTCTAAACAGTGCAGTCTATTTCTGCACTTTTCAAAACAGCAGCCATTAGCTACATGTGACTATTTAGCACTTGATATGTGCTAATAAAACTAAGGAACTAGACTTTTAATTTTACTAATTTTTAATTAACTTAAATAGCCACATGTGGTAAATGGCTAGGGTTTGGGGCAGTGCAGCTATAAAATATCAATCATATTTTTTAAACACATGATCATTTTCTATAACACGCACTGACGATCTATAAATTCACTTATTTATCACCTGGAACATTTCCTAAATAATTTCATTTCAAGAACATTAGGTAATTATTAACTTCCTTCTAAGAATTATCTATTAACCAATTTCATGTCATTCTGAAAAATACAGGTTTTGTCCCAATTGAACCAAGATCTCTACCTTTTCACATGACAGATTTGATACATAACCTTTAACAGACACGTTTCTTTCACAAGGCCTCAAGAAGGTGAAAGGTTCTGAAGCAGAAGAAAAGGTCAGGTGCTGTGTGAATTCATGAAGGGCCTGCCAAAATGATGCAGGTATGAAACAGCAGTAAGTGGTTAGGATCCCAGAATGTATTACTGATCCAATCACCCAAAGATGTTCTATAGTTTTACATTTTTCTAAGCATCTTTCCAACACCAAGCCTTAAGAATGCTGCTGCTTCTGAAATTCTAGTTTTATTATATACAATTCTCTTTTTAATGGTAGAAATTTACAGCTGGTCATAATAACTAAATTACATAATTCCTCTCATTTCTCAATGAAGTCTTTTACTTAAACTTCCTCTATGGTTGTAAGCAGCGATACACTTAGAGTCACAAAACAGTTGATTTTATGTAGGCCATTGATAAAAGAACACTGATTTCAGATACAGGGATTTAAGTATAAGCTTACAAAAAGATTTTACTTACTGCCAGTTTCTACAAACTCTGTTGGGGGAGCACAGTTTTAACCATAATGACACTGGTCCCACAGACCACTTGATCCTTGAAGTAACTATTATGTTTTTATATACCTTATCTGCAAAAAGTTCATTTAATCAATCATCTTAAAGTTTTCAGAAAAGCAAGAAAAAAAAAAGCCTCAAGACTATGAACTAAAACTTTGGTCATTATCTGAAAAGCTACAGTTTATAGATGCGAGATGCCAGGTAAGTGTAATATAAATCACTAAGCTCAGCTTTCCATTATTACCATAATGGAAAAAAAAAATCCAAGAATAGTTGTTATGTAAGCAGGCAAACCAAGGGGTTTCTAATGCTCCATTTAGGTTTTGGGTTTCATTTAGAATCATACTGCTGTTCCCATATAGGTAAAGAAACACACCAAACATGGCTCAGATTATTTCAGAACCAAAGCCGTGGAAACATCTCTGCTACAAAGAAAGTAATCAGTATACTACTATAAACATCAGTATGGCTGGAGGCTCGAATAACCAGCATTCAGCACCTCTTCCTGAAGGAGAAGGTAGATGTTTATGGGGAGGAAAGACCTCTAGGTAAGATGATGTGAGCCACCCTCACATCAGTCAGTCTTTAAAGGGTTACTCTTTCCTTATATGTACTTGAAAAACAGCATCCTGGCAGAGGGAATCCCAGGTACTTGAGGCAATGGCTTCCAATAACATACGCCTCCAACTCTAATCAGATAATTATATTTCCCTTCTCTCTTTTCTCTCTACTCAATTTAATAATCATGGGAGGGGTGGGGGGATGGGTAGGGAAGGAAGGAAAGAGAGACCCAAAACAAATTTTAAAAGAAAGAAATAATGATATCATGGTATTTAAGGAAGAGGAGGGATTTTTTTCCCTCAACATCTTTTCCTCCAATAATTTTAAATCTAGTGAAAGGTTGAAAGACTAGTACACCCTTCACCTAAATGCACCAATTGCTAACATTTTAGGTAAACATTTTTACACAGGATAAAACCATCAGCGAAAGGCTGTCTAATAAAAAAAAGAATGAAAAGCAGCAGCCAACCAAGCCAAGGAAGGGAAGAACATGCCAGGCACAAGGAAATGCCTGTAGAGAAGACCTGAGGCAGATAAAAGCTTCCAGTGTGGCAGGAAAGAGAAAATGGTAAAAGATGCCACTGAAGAAGTAAGCAAAGGTCATATCTTATAAAGCCTTGAGGTCCATGTAAAGAGTTTTGATTATATTTTGAGTGTAATGAGAAATCAAGGGAGGAATTTAGGAAAGTTTCCTGATCTAAGTTTTGAAAAGATCATTCTTTGTCTAGGCTCTGCTTCATAATAACCTAAGCAGCAGAGGACAGATGGAGTTACAGGTGAAACAAAATTACAAAATTTCACTGAATCTAGGTGATGAGCATGTGAAACTGCATTATACAGCTTTCTAATTTTGTATAAGTGGGGAATACAACTAGACTAACTAGGAGGCTAGTGCCATACTTCAGGCAAGAGATAATGATGGCTTGGACTAAGGTGGTAGCAGTGGAGATTTAGAGAAGTACCCTCAAGGAAAACTGCAAAATCTAGGAAATTTCAAAATTTCTAAAGTATTTTCTAACAAGCACCTTCACCAATCTCAATCTGAGAAAGTAACTACTATATATCTGTCTTCTATGTGATTCCTATTGATTTGTTCATTTTTAAAAGCAGAAACCACAACTTTTCGTTTGATTAGTCATGATTTAGAAAGGCAACATATACACATAGACATTTAATAATAAAGTTAAATAAATTTATGTGTACCATGTCTTATTTCTCATACTCTTCATCATTTCAAATGTTCATACTGCACTTAAAAGCCTGCACTTAATATTTCAACTAAGTATTCTTTTTTTTTTTTTTTTGCGGTACAGGGGCCTCTTACTGTTGTGGTCTCTCCCGTTGCGGAGCACAGGCTCTGAACGTGCAGGCTCAGCGGCCATGGCTCACGGGCCCAGCTGCTCTGCGGCATGTGGGATCCTCCCAGACCAGGGCACGAACCCGTGTCCCCTGCATGGGCAGGTGGACTCTCAACCACTGCGCCACCAGGGAAGCCCAACTAAGTATTCTTTAAAACTGCGTTACATGTATATTATGAAAAGCACTAGAAAGAGTCAAGAGAAAGAGGTGCAAACCTCAATTTTCTCATCCATAAATGGAGTTGTACCAGATGATCTAAAGTCTTCCAGCTCTAATATTCAATGTCCAAGTCTAAGTATTGAGGCAGGTATTTACTTGCCTTAGAATAACACAGAAGTCGAAGTCGTCATAGGATTTAGCATTTTTGAACTGAAAGCACACTCTCTGATAAACTAGAAAACTTAGCAGCTAAGATGTGATGTCAATTGCTCAAGGTCGAAGAGAGCCCAAGCAAGATCCCAGACCTCTGGCCTTCCAATCCAAGGCTCTTCCTAATGTTTCTTAAAGTACCAAATGGATGGAGGAATAGTTCAGAAGACCTGACTTATGAATCAAGCCACCCTTTCGGCATAGCTCAGTATCTGGGTTTTTATCTTTTACCTTGGGTTGTTCCTGCCTATGCACTCTGAGGCATTAACCACTTCTAAAATGTAATCCAGCTTTCTGTAACAACAGAAAGACTACTCCTCCTCCTCCCAATCCATTCTTTCTTTTTTCAACAGCTTTATTGAAAAGTAATTTACATACCATACACTTCATCCTTTTAAAGTACACAAATCAATGGGTTTTGGTATGTTTTATGATTAATGTTTAAACTGTGGTAAAATACAAATAACATAAAATTTGTCATCTTAACCATTTTAAGTGTAAAATTCAGTGGCATTAATAACATTCACAAAGTTGTGCAACCATGACTGCTGTTGCTGTTTTCCTATCCGTTTCCATAGTTAAAAGTTTTAAAACAGTCACTTCACTTCCAAATTGCTTTCTGGAAAATTTACAATTATAAAAATAAAGTCCACTACAGTATATATTCTCCGTGGGAGCAATACTGCACCCAAGAGGGCAAAAACTGATCCTTGAGGAGGGCAAAAAATCTCAGATATGGTTTACAGTTCTCAGCAACTTAACCCTACCTGACAAAATCTTACCCCTTAGTATTTAAATTCTCTTGCTAGAGAGAAATTAATTTTAAATTAAAGTTTTCTCTTTAGGAGTGTGATCATGGGAAAAAGAAAAAAAAAAGGTTGAGAAACACTGTGCTTTAGAATTCAAAAGCAAACACTGTTACTCAAAATGTAAAGCACCATCTTTAGACAATGCTCAACCTGCGAAAGAGGCTGTATCCACTGAAACCAAAGCCAAGCTGCAAACTGCCTTGCTACCCCACAAGAACTGATTTTATCCATAATGTTAAACACAATAATGGGAAAAATTATGTTACAATTTTAATATTTAAATAAAGCAGAAAACCAAGCATGCTAGCTAAAAAATTGTTTTAAATTTATCCCCAATACTGATAATTAAGAGAGAGTAAGAACTAAGTATAAAACAGGAAAAGAGAAAGAAAATAAAGGTAGGCTCTTTGACATCATATAGTCTTAACTACCTTTACAGTCTCACTTTGTAATTACCTATCATCTATCTCCTCTTCTTCCTCTCTGCCACCCTTAGATGTAAGCTCCAAGGTAAGGGTCAGATCTATCTGCCTTTTTCATTGTTGTATTCCCTCCACCAAGCACAGTTCCTGGCTCATTCAACTATTTGATGAACTAGAATGGGACAAGAAAATAAAGGAGAAGGAAAGCAACAGGGAGAGATGGAGTGAGGAAATTTTAAAAGTTCTCAGACAGCTAGAAAAAAAGAAAGTTCCTTTAGGTGTGAAAGAAAAATTATCTGAAAAGTATGTAGGAAAGTGATGAGGGAGATGAGATGAAAAAGATGGCAAAAGTGGCTTTAGAATTTCAGTTCACTGTGTGAGCCATCTGGTGACAGCACTAACCCAAAACAACTTATTGGCAGGGTTTTATTTCCCCTTTTCTCTCCCTTTTGAGGAAAGGGATGGAAGATGTGAATGCTCCCATGGACATTTGTATACAGGAGTCAATAATGAAGTCCACAAGTTTAATTAAATAAATACCTATATAGTGATTTCCTAACACCAGGCCTCTATAAAGTGCTAGATTTCTATCCCCATCATGTATATTCTGTAGTATTTAAAAACTTAAAAGCACACTAAAAGATGCCTTTATGATTCAATACCACGATTTTAGGTGTTAGGAAATCAGTTTGATGTTTCTTTTAAAGACCATTCTGCACATCTATGAACTTAAATTAAAAGAACTATATCTCTTGGGACTTCCCTGGTGGCGTAGTGGTTAAGGATCCGCCTGCCAATGCAGGGGACACAGTTTCAAGCCCTGGTCCGGGAAGATCCCACATACTGCGGAGCAACTAAAGCACGTGTGCCACAACTACTGAGCCCACGAGCCACAACTACTGAGCCTGCGTGCCCTAGAGCCCGTGCTCCACAACGAGAAGCCACCACAATGAGAAGTCCACACACCACAACGAAGAGTAGCCCCTGCTCACTGCAACTAGAGAAGGCCCATGTGCAGCAAGGAAGACCCAATGCAGCCAAAAACAAAATAAATAAGATAAATAAATTGAAAAAAATAACTATTTCTTTATGAAATTTATGTCATCTTTATTCCTTGCTAACAAGTGATCATACTTTTCTTTCAATCAACATTCATTTGACAAGCAGAGATAACGATATAAGTAACATACCATGTCATCTTACAGTTTCCTAAAATCTTGGCAGAAAGCATAACAAATGAATTCACTGTAACTTCTACAGTTATTTCAATAAATGAGAAAATGTACATAAAAACACTTTATAAACCATAAAGCAATAAAAAAACCAAAGTTACTGTTATTCACCACCAGATGGTGATCATGTCTTATTTAAAGCAAATGCTGACACCTTATTCAGGGGCCAGTCAACTGACTATTAAAAATTATTAATAAGCAAACAAGGTTGTCTGAATAAAATACTGGTGATTTAAGTATATTCAATTGAAACATCAGCAAAACAATAAAAAACAGGTTCTGCCTGAAGATTTCTAAAGGAGCTGATCTGTTCTTAATTAACATTTGATACAATTTAAAGAAAAAGACAACAGGGCATGTTTTCTGGCAGTCTTATATGGGTTATTTAACCATTCATACCACCTTGATCCACCCTAACGTGTTATTTTAAAGCAAATTCCAGATATCATGATTTCATCCACAAATATTTCACGGTGTATCTCTAAGGGATAAGGACTCTTTAAAAATAAGCATAATAATATTATTACCACCTAAAAACTAGTAATTCTTTAATGTCACAGAATTTCCAGTCAATTAAACAATTTTAAAACATTTTCAATTAACCAAGAAATAAAACTGTATTTTTTTGTTACCTCTGTAGCAGATGCTGGCAGCACCTCACCTTTATCCCCTCAGCACTTATGATTCCAGTACAGGCCAACCTGCAAGCATGTGCAAGTCTTCACATGAGGGTTTTTTTCTGACTACAGGGCAGGGGAGTTAAGCATTCCTGAGGGCATCCCTAAACCAGTAACTGAAAGAGTTCCTTAACCCCTTTGCTGGGATGAACCTGAGATATAATCTACACTGTCTTTCAGCTCAACAGAGGATTTAGTCCCAGTAGCCTATAAAATAACATACTTGAAAACACATCCCATATTGGCTTTTTTTTCCCCTTTCCAGTATCACTTCCCCTGCCCTTGTCAGTGTTTCCTGGCATCAGTTTCCAAATAAACTATTTGCACTCACATTTCTGTCTCAGGGTCTACTGCCTGGGGAATCCAACGTAAGACAACCTCTTAATTTTGAATGAAAGCTATGGACGTCCTAAGAAAAGGTAAACATAAAAATTTCTGTAAATATGTTCAAAGAATTTGGAGACAATCCAAAAGACATACAAATATCCCAGTTTAAAGAACCCTTTCTCCTACAGGTTCAGAATAGTCAAGATCTTAACGTGTTCCACTGAGATTGTTCAGTTATGTTGAAAAACTAACATCCCCACCGCTTACTCTTCATTGTTGGCAAAGAAGCATCATTATCTCAATCCTCAGTTCTTACGTGCGTAAGAATCTAACTGAAAGTACACCAACTGCAGGCTTACGTGCTACACTTTAAAGAAAAAAAAATGTTCCTAGAAGGAATGGTTTACTAAGACCGGGTCCCTTGAAAAGCCACAAAATGTGATATTTATGAGTATTTTCATTTATATATGACTTTTTTTAAATATATATGACTTTCAATGGATATTTTTTTTAAACTGCTGCTGGCCTCAAACAACGATTCAAGTAAGAGTAAAGGACTTGTGAAGATTTCTTTTGAAAAATCAACTTGGGGTGGGGGGTACTTCCCTGGTGGTCCAGTGGATAAAAATCGGCACTCCCAATGTAGGGGGCCCAGGTTCGATCCCTGGTCAGGGAACTAGATCCCACATATATGTCGCAACTAAGAGTCTGCATGCTGCAGCTAAGAAGTCCACAGGCTGCAACTAAGAAGCCTGAATACTACAACTAAGAGCCTGCATGCTGCAACTAAACAGGCCGCAAGGAAGATCCCACGTGCCACAACTAAGACCTGGTACAGCCTAAATAAATAAATAAATATTAAAAAAAAAAGAAAGAAAGAAACCAAAAGAAAAATCAACTTGGGGCGGTCATACTAATAGTATGATAAAGCCCCCTCTAGCTAACACACACTCCTCCTCTACCCTTCTGAAAAAAGTTCTATGCACTCAGTTTCCATTTTCTCACCTGTCCCATTTGCTCCAAACCCACCACAATCTGACTTCCATTAGTTAAATTAAATGGATGCTTTAGTCTTTGCCTTAATTTGGCAGCATATGACAGCAGTGATCACAACTTCATTTTTGAAACTTGGCCATCCTGTGACACCACTTTTTTGATTTCTCCTCTTATTTCTTTGCTCTGTTTTGGATTCATTTGCAGGCCCACTTCTGCCCTTTCCTTGAAAGCTGGTTCTATTTTAGAACTTCATTTCTTTTGTTCCTAAGATATCTCATCCATCCCTTCACTTCAACTTAAATATGTTGTCTCACTCTACTGGTTATGGATATGTTCAAGTAATAGAAAACCTTACCAGAGTGGCTTCACAAATATAATGGGTTACTTTTTCTCATACAGACTTCTCTAGAAGTTCAGACTAATGAGTTGCTAGTTTTGGTCTAATGGCTCAACAAATCCACCATATTCAACTTCATGGAATACCCAAACATTCCATGCTGTTTCTAGTCTTTGTACCTTAGCATGTGCAGCTCCCTCTATCATCAACCCACCTCTATTCATCCTCAGAGTTGTTTGGTTGTCACTCCTTAGGAAATCATTCTTTTATCCATTCTTTGATTATTCTTTTATCTTATCAGGATTAAGTGCCCCTGCTGGATATTCCAAAATGATTTTGCTTATACATCTCACTGTATCATAAATGCCTGTCTGATCACCTCTATCCCACATTAAATAGGCCTTTATCTTCAGCACCTAGGACAGTGCCTAGTGCATACCATACATTCAATAAGCACTTATTGAATGAATAGATGATGTGGCCTTTAAAAAAATCTATTTTATTAGAGAAATGCTAATCAAAAACTACAATGAGGTACCACCTCACACCAGTCAGAATGGTCATCATTAAAAAGTCTACAAATAATAAATGCTGGAGAGGGTGTGGGGAAAAGGGAACCCTCCTACACTGTTGGTGGGAATGTTAATTGGTACAGCCACTGTGGAAAACAGTACGGAGGTTCTTCAAAAAACTAAAAATAGAGTTAGTATATGATCCAGCAATCCCACTCCTGGGCATATACCCAGGCAAAACTATAATTCAAAAAGGTATATGCACCCCAATGTTCACAGTAGCACGATTTATTGATACAATAACCAAGACGTAGAAACAACCTAACTGTCCATTGACAGATGAATAAAGATGTACTACATATATACAATGGAATACTACTCAGCCGTAAAAAAGAATGAAATAATGCCATTTGCAGCAACATGAGTAGACCTAGAGATTATCATACTAAGTGAAGTAAGTCAGAAAGAAAAAAACAAATACCATATTATAACACTTATATGTGGAATCTAAAATATGACACAAATGAACTTACCTATGAAAGAGAAACAGACTCACTGACATAGAGAACAGACTTGTGGTTGCCAAGCAGAGGGTGGGGGAGGGATGGATTGGGAGTTTGGGATTAGCAGATACAAACTATTATATATGGAATGGATAAACAACAAGGTCCTACTGAACAGCACAGGGGAACTACATTCAATATCCTCTGATAAACCATAAAGAAAAATAACATGGAAAAGAATGTAAAATAAAAATTTTAAGTAATTTATTCACAAACATGAACTCATAACCCAAGCAACTGGTTGATTAGCAAATGAATAAACAATAATATACGTTTCTTGCTCATACTTAAAGAAGTAGACAGAAAAACAGATAAATTTCTAAAACCTTTAACGGAAACATGTAAAATAGACTATCCATCTTGGCAATGTGCATTTATACCAAGCAATCAACTATACCCACGCTTATCAATTTACAAATTGCCAACCATAAACTTGCCTTTATGAATGATTAAGTTTCCTAATGTGACAAGAGAAGAAACTAAGATAAGCAAAAAACAAACAAAAAAACAACAAAGAAGAAACCAGAAGAGACTATGACTAAACAAATGGTTGCCTTGTGACCCTCTTCCTAGACAGTGACCCCCTTTTAACCTGAGGCAACCACTGATCCACTTTCTGTCACTAAGATCTGTCTTTTCTAGCGTTTCACATAAATGGAATCATATAGTATGTACTCATTTTGTCTGGCTTTTTTAGCTCAGCATAATGTTTTTGACATTCACTCACGTTCTGCATATATTAGCAGTCCGCTCCTTTTTTACTATAAATAGTATCCTATTATATGAATATATTTGTTCATCCAATCATCTGATGAACATTCAGGTTATTTCCAGTTTGGGGCTATTACAAGTAAAGCTGCTATGAACATTTGTGTACAAGTCTCTGTGTGGACATACATTTTTATTTCTCTTGGGTAGATAGTAGTGGAATCTGATAGGCTGTATAATATATGTAGGTTTAACTTAATAAGAAACTCCCAAACATTTCGCCAAAGTGGTTGCACTATTTAATATTTTTTTTTTTTTATTCAGTACTTTAAAAATGTTTCATCATCTCTTAGTTTGCAAACTTTCTGACAAGAAATGCTCATTGTTTCTCTGTGCATAATGTCTTTTTCCTTGGCTGCCTTCAAAATACTCTATTTTATCACTGGTTTTTAGGAACTGGTTATATCATGGTATTTTTGTGTGGGTCTGCCCTGCTTTGGGTTTGTTGAGATTACTGGACCTTGTGAGTTCAGAATTTTCATCAAATTTGGAAAATTTTGACCCATTACTTCTTACAATATTTTTGGTTCCATCCTTCTTCTTGGATGTCAAATACACTTTGTTGAGCCAACTTGGTATTGTCCCACAGACCAATGAGCCATTGACTAGTTTCAGTTCTATTTCTCCTCTTCACTTTAAGTTTAAATCTACTGCTGTTTTTTCAAGCTTACTGGTCTGCTCTTCTGCACTGTCCAATCTGCTGTTAAATCTGTTCAGTTAACTTTTTATTTCAGATACCCCTTTTGTTCAGCCCTAGAAGTTCCATTTGGTTCTTGTTTATATCTTCCATTTCTCTAGCCATTACGTTCATATTTTTCTTTAAATACACTTATTAATTATAACAGCTATTTTTAAAATAAATTTATTTATTTATTTTTGGCTGTGCTGGGTCTTTGTTGCTGCACGCGGGCCTCTCACTGCAGTGGCTTCTCTTGTTGTGGAGCATGGGCTCTAGGCACGTGGGCTTCAGTAGTTGTGGCTCGTGGGCTTAGTAGTCATGGCTCGTGAGCGCTAAAGCACAGGCTCAGTAGTTGTGGCACATGGGCTTAGCTGCTCCATGGCTTGTGGGATCTTCCCAGACCAGGGCTCGAGCCTGTGTCCCCTGCATTGGCAGGCAGATTCTTAACCACTGTGCCACCAGGGAAGTCCCTATAATAGTTATTTTTAACATCCCTGTCTGCTAGCTCCATCACCTCTGTCATTTCTAATCTGTTTCTTTGGGTTGATTTTTCTACTGGTTATAGGTTACCCTGGACGTGCTTCTTGCAATGTCTAGTGATTTCTGCTTAGATGCTGGAAAATATCAAAGTCACACTACTGTTTTTGAGTATTTGCAATCACTCCATAGAGAGCTGGGATTTGTTTTGGCAGGCATTTATTTACAGATCCATTTATCCCTCTGAGGACTTTTCTGTCTTTACTACATGACAAATCCAGTGGGGTCTCCACTGAATGCCTTGGGTGCTCCAAAAGACCCTTCACTCTGGTCAGAATTAAATGTCTCCTGCATAAATTCGGTAAATGTTCTGCTAGTAATTCCCTGGATGTTCACTGCCTAGCCTTATAGCGTTTTACTTTATGCATTCATATCCTAGTATTCAGCAAAGATTCAACGTGGCCCCTATAAACATTTCTGGAGTTCTTTTGTTTGCATAGTTCCTATCTTTTCAGAAACTGGCCGTGCAACTTCTAGCTGCCTAAGTCTCTCCAAAATCCAATCTGTGTCTCCTCAACTGAGTGAGGCTTGCAGCCTCATTAGGCTCCCTCTCCCTGCGTCTTCAATCCCAAATTTGCTTCCAGAGAGGAAGCCATGGCAGTTGTAGAGCTCATATTCCTATTTCCCCTCTCTCGGGGACCACAGTCCTACTCTGCCCTATCTAATAAGAGACGGTTCATATATTTTGGTCCAGTTTACTATTTGCGACAAGTGGGTAAAGACTCCTTATTGCTCCATCATGGCCAAAGATGAAATTCCTCATTTTTTAAAACAAAATGAAAGATGTATCTGAGCAGATTATACAAATTTAAAGAAGAATGAATTATAAATGAATCTATTTTTCACATGTCAAGTACCTAAAAAGAAACAATAGGGATATGAGATACTGGTTTCTAACATTTCCAAAAAAAGAAAAAGGGAATATTGGATCCTTAAAACTTTAGACGTGTCTCCATTATGAAGAGGCTCACAAATTAATAACTTGCCCAGCTCACGCAAATATCAAGTGGCAAGGCTAAGATTCTAACCCAGCTAACACTAAACACCATGTTTTCACTCTACACCACATTGCGTCCCATTATTTCTCAACACAAATACTACATTTTAAGAAATCTGGTTTGCCAAACTGAATTTATTAAAATCTCCTGTGTTTTACTTAGCATAAGTTACTATTAACTATCAGTAATAATATCTGATCAATGTGGGGGAAAGATATTACCACAGGGAGTTGAGAATATTTCATATAAAAGCAATGATCAGACTTCCCTGGTGGCACAGTGGTTAAGAATCCGTCTACCAACGCAGCGGACACAGGTTCGGGTCCTGGTCCAGGAAGATCCCACATGCTGCAGAGCAACTAAGCCTGTGCTCCACAACTACTGAGCCTGCACTCTAGAGCCCACGAACCACAACTACTGAGTCTGCATGCCACAACTACTGAAGCCCGTGCGCCTAGAGCCCATGCTCCGCAACAAAGAGAAGGCACTGCAATGAGAAGCCCGCGCACTGTAACGAAGAGTAGACCCCACTAACTAGAGAAAAGCCTGCGCCGCGCAGCAATGAAGACCCAATGCAGCCATAAATAAGTAAATATATAAATAAGCAATGATACAAATGACTGAATTTAAAAAAATATTATAAAATAATGAAACACTGTATAGCATAGGGAACTCTACTCAATACCCTATAATGGCCTATAGGGGAAAAGAATGTCAAAACAGAAAAAAAATAGGAGTGGATATATACATAACTGATTCACTTTGCTGTATACTTGAAACTAACACAACATTGTAAACCAACTATACTCCAATAAAAATATTTTTTAAAAAAGAAACAAGTAAAGGGCTTCCCTGGTGGCGCAGTGGTTGAGAGTCCGCCTGCCGATGCAGGGGACACGGGTTCGTGCCCCGGTCTGGGAAGATCCCACATGCCGCGGAGCGGCTGGTCCCATGAGCCATGGCTGCTGAGCCTGTGCGTCCGGAGCCTGTGCTCTGCAATGGGAGAGGCCACAGCAGTGAGAGGCCCGCATACCGCAAAAAAAAAAAAAAAAAGAAACAAGTAAAAATAAAACAAAAAATGAAAAAGAAAGAAAAACAGCAATGATACAATGTCATTTTTAGCCTATGTGGCATTTGGACAAACAGATATGTATTTTTTTTAATCTAAAATTGGCATTTAAAAATACCTTAAATGATTTGTGGACCTTTGGTTATGATTCACTCAAGCTAGTAAATCCCTAAGGAACACATATATTTCCTATTTCATAGGTGGACATTATGTTCATTATCCAATGTTGGAGACCCCCTAAAATGTAAATTCCTTTAAAATATTATCCATAAGACCCAGAAAAGGGGTTAACATACAGTAGACACTCAATGCACACTTGGGGAATAAAAGGCCCCCATATTTCCATTCTCAAAATGATGGAGGTACATTACACCAAGAAGGTGGGCTGTCCCTCTTCCACAAATCCCTTAAAATGACAGTAAAAAACAAAGAAAAACAAAGAGATAGAGAGAAAAAAAGTAATAGGCTTGTGGTTCCAATAAATATGAAGTAACAGAAACTGTATTTACCTTATGCCTAAAACAACTAAACAACAGAACAAAATATATGAAACACTGGTACTCGAGACATTACATAAGAGGTGACAAAAGACAATAAACAATGATACATGAAAGATTAGAAACAAAGATGATAAACACTAAACTGCTCCAGTGTATTACTTGGGTAAGGAGGCAAAGAGGGAGGACCCGGTCAAAACCTGGCAATTTCCCTCTGTCAAAGAGGTGAAGCTGGGAGTCAAAAAGGCAAATTAGGGCTTCCCTGGTGGCGCAGTGGTTGAGAGTCCGCCTGCCGATGCAGGGGACGCAGGTTCGTGCCCCGGTCTGGGAGGATCCCACATGCCGCGGAGCGGCTGGGCCCGTGAGCCATGGCCGCTGAGCCTGCGCGTCCGGAGCCTGTGCTCCGCAACGGGAGAGGCCGCAACAGTGAGAGGCCCGCGTACCGCAAAAAAAAAAAAAAAAAAAAAGGCAAATTAGAGATATGAACTAGCGTTCATCGAGTAGAGTGACAAAGAGGTGAGAGGTGCAGAGACCACTCTGGAAATCCACAAACAGTCCCTTCTGAGTCTTCAACAAAATACTAATCAGTGTATGTATGTGAGGAAACTACCCAAGGTCAAGGAAAGAAGCATTAAAAGGAACAGAGGAAACAATGTCCAACACCCATACAAGTCTTATGAGCAAGTTCTATTCCCCAACAGCCAAAATGGAAAAAGGTCATATTTCAAATAGCATTGGCTGGAACAGAGGTCAGCAAATTACATCCCACAGATCAATCTGCTCCTCCTCCTGTTTTTGTACAGCCCAAGAACTAAGGATGGTTTTTACATTATTAAACAACTGAAAAATAGTCAAATGGTAACATTCTGTGACAACTGAAAACTACATGAAATTCAAATTACAGTGTCCAAGAATAAAGTTCACAATATGCTCATTCATTTAAATACTCTCTATGGCTGCTTCCACACTATAACAGAAGGGATAGGTAGCTGAGAAAGAGACTGAGTAGCCCACAAAGCCTAAGATATTTACTGACTCTTTACAGAAAAATGAGTCTTGTGTCAGTTGGAAGAAAACTAATCCTAGAATAAACACATATCCCATCCCACCTAACAAAGCTTAGAGGGAAGATATTAAATAATCAGTTCCCAAGTAACTGAATCACATCCCAGAGTTTAAGAATACTATAGGTGTACAAAAATATCTGGCATTTAGCGTAGTTAAAATTAACAATGTCTAGTATCAAATCAAAAATTACCAGACACAAAAAAGAAAGCAGAAAAATTAAACACATAATGAGAAGGAAAAACCAATTGGATCTGACTCAGAAGTGACCAAATAATAGAATAAAAAGGGACAGGAGAACTTATTATATGATTATAAATTACTATAATACATGTGATTAAAAAGCCAGAGGAAGAACTGAACATGTTAAGTGAAGACATGGATAATATAAAAAAAGACATAAATGAAAATTCCAGAAAGGAAAACTACAGTGTCTGATGTTAAAAATACACCAAATAGCATAGAGGCTAGACTGGCTATCCCTACTACCCACCCTCCCATTAGTGAACTTAAAAACACAGCAATAAAAAACAAACAAAATGATGGTGAAAAAGGACTGAAAAAAGATTCAAAGAGAATCAATAAACTGTGAGGCAATTTCAAGTGGTCAAACACACATAATTGGGAGTCCCAAAAAACAGAAATAAAATTATTTGAGGAAATGATGGTGAAAAAGAAAAATTATGAAAATACATGTAAGTGTTGTGGCATGCAGCTGAACAAGTACTTATAGAGAACTTTATAGAACTAAAAATCATTAGTGTGTGTGTGTAAAACCAAACAAACAAACAAAACAGAAACAAATTCATAGATACAGAGAACAAATTGGTGGTTACCAGAGAGGAGGGGAATAGTGGGATTAGCAAACAGGCGAATAGGTGAAGAGAATTAAGAAGCACAAACTTCTAGTTATAAAATATATAAGTCATGGGGATGTAAGATTCAGAATATAGAACATAGGCAATATTGTAATAACTTTAAATGGTGACAGGTGGTAACTAGACTTATTGTAGTGATCATCTCATAATGATATAAATATCTAATCACTATGTTGCACACCTGAAACTAAGGTAACATTGTATGTCAATTATACTTCAACTAAAATTTTAAAAAAAGAGCAAACGAAAGAGGCCAGGTTCAAGATGATGATGTAAAAAGATCCTGAATTCACCTTCTCCCATGGAAACAACAAATCCACAACCACATATGGAATAATTCCCTCTGAAAGGGACCTGAAAACTGGATGAAAAGAGTCTCCACAACAAAGGCTAAAAGGACAGCACTGAGATGGGTAGAAGAAACAGAGAAACGGTGACACTAAAGGAAAAACCACACCCCAGCCACAATCCACAACTGGGAAGGATCACAAAGGTATGGTTATTTTCCCTGAAGAGCGAGGGATTTGAGTTCCACATTGGGCATCCCAACTCTTAAATCCTGAATAGAAGAGCTCCCAGGACACCTGGCTTTAAAAACCAACAAGGAATAGGTCCAGGAAAACTACAGTACAGGGAACAAAAAACTTGCTCTTAAGGGGACTGCACACAGACTCAGTCAACTGAAAAACCAGTGCATAAACATGAGCTTGAAAACTACCTGGACCAGAGGGGAAGGGGACCCACTCACTAATTTTAAAGCATCTACCTGAGAGGGAGGAACCACTTGGGATGCTTCCTAGGGACTGAGACAGTGGCGGGAGCCATTTTGGAGATCTCCATCTAAACTGTTAGTGCCAGTGGGCATGGCCCACCAAGAGCCTCACCCGCCTCTTGTGCCTTCTTCAGGCCTGAAACCCAGCTAGATGAAAACCCCTCCTACCAGCACCCAGCAGCCAGTCCCCACAGCCATTCTCAGGACCAATGCACCAAAGCAGCAGCTGAAACTCTGACTCAATGGGAGGGTGCAAGCAGCCCACATAGGGGTACCCACTGAGTGCTGGGATCTGAAGGTCAGGCAGGACTGCACTTCTGAGCCCTATAAAATATCTCCTACATAAGGCCACTCCTTCAAGACTAGATATATAGAAACAAACAAAGAGAATCAGAGAAGACAGAGGAATTTGTTCCAATCACAAGACCAAGTCAAATCTCAGAAAAAGAACTAAACAAAATAAAGATAAGCAATCCACCCAATAAAGAGTTCAAAGTAATACTCACAAAGGTACTCACTGAACTTGGGAGAAGAATGTATGAACAAGTGAGAACTTCAACAAAGAGAAAGAAAATATAAGAAAGTACCAAACAAACTTTTTGAAAAAACTTATAACTGAACAAAATAAATAAATACCCTAGAGAGGTTCAACAGCAGACAGGATAGGTAGAAGAACGAATCAGCAAGCAAAAAGAAAAATGATGGAATTCACCCAGACAGAGCAGAAAATGAAAAGAAAAGAAAAGAAAAATTTTTTAATGTAAATTGGTGTAGCCACTATGGAAAACAGTATGGATTTCCTCAAAAAATTAAGAATAGAATGCCACATGACCCAGCTATTCTACTCCTGGGTATTTTTCTGAAGAACATGAAAACATGGATAAGGAAAGATATATGCACCCCTATGTCCACTGCAGCATTATTTACAACAGCCAAGATATGGAAACAACCTAAGTGTCCACCAATGGATGAATGGATAAAGAAGACATGGTATGTGTACACACGCACACGCACACACACACGCACATGCACACACACACACACACACACAAATGGAATACTACTAAGCCATAAAAAAGGAAATATTGCCATTTGTTACAACATGCATGGAACTTGAGGGTATTTCGCTAGGTGAAATAAGTCAGACAGAGAAACACAAATACTGTATGATTTTACTCATATGTGGAATCTAAAATAGGACAAAATAAAATCCAACAAACAAATGCATAGATACAGAGAACAGAACAGTGGTTACCAGAGGGAAAGGTGATTGTGGGGATGGGCAAAATGGGTGAAGAGAGTTAACTGTATGGTGATAGATGATAAATAGACTTGAGGTGGTGATACTCTGTATTGTACACAAATGTTAAACTACAATGCTGTATACTTGAAAGTTATATAATAAAAAAATGAGAGAAAAAAATAAATCAAAGCCCTATTTTAAAAAAGAGAGAAAGGGTTTACCTGGTGGCACAGTGGTTGGGAATCCGCCTGCCAATGCAGGGGACCCGGGTTCGAGCCCTGGTCCAGGAAGATCCCACATGCCACGGAGCAACTAAGTCCGTGTGCCACAACTACTGAGCCTGCGAGCCACAAGTACTGAAGCCCACACGCCTAGAGCCCATGCTCCTCAACAAGAGAAGCCACGGCAACAAGAAGCCCATGCACCGCAATGAAGAGTAGCCCCCGCTCACCACAACTAGAGAAAGCCCGCACACAGCAACGAAGACCCAATGCAGCCAAAAATAAATAAAATAAATAACTTAAAAAAAAAAGACGAAGCAGCAGAAGAAAGGAAATAATAAGCAGCAGAAATCAATGAAACCAAAAGCTGGTTCTTTGAGAAAAATTAAAATAATTGATAAACCTCTTGGGACTTCTCTGGTGGTCCAGTGGTTAATACTCTGAGGTCCCAACGCAGGGGGCCTGGGTTCAATCCCTAGTCAGGGAACTAGATTCCCACATGCCGCAACTAAGATCCTGCATGCCGCAACTAAAGATCCCACATCCTGCAACGAAGATCCCGCATGCCACAACTAAGACCCTGCGTAGCCAAATAAATATTAAAAATTTAAAACTAAAAAAATAATTGATAAATCTCTATCCAGACTGAGCCAAGAGGGAAAAGGAAACACAAATGGGAAAAGGAAACACAAATTAACAGTATCAGGAATGAGACGCATTACAGACACGAAAAACATAAGAATACTATGAGCAAATGTATGCTGATAAATTTTGTAACTTCAGGAAAATGGAAAAATTCTTTTGAAGAAACAAATTACCAAGGCTCATCCAAACAGAAACAGATAACATGAATAATCCCATATCTAGTAAAGAAACTGAATCTGTAGTTTAAAGCCTTCCCATAAAGAAAACTCCAGACCTAGATGGTTTCATTGGTAAATTAAGCCACAGATTTAAAGAATACCAATTCTATACAAATAGTTCCAGAAAACGGAAAAGGAGGAAATACTTTCCAATTTCTTCCATGAGGCCAGTATTACCCTGATATCAAAATCAGAAAAACACATCAAAAGAAAGAAAATTACAGACTAATACTGCTCATGAACATAGATGTAAAATTTCTTAACACAATTTTAGCAAACATATAAAAAGGGTAATTGATAATGACTATCTTAGTCTGCTCCGACTGCCAAAACAAAATACCATACAGACTGTGTAGTTTAAACAACAGAAATATATTTTCTCACTGGTCTTGAACCTGGAAGTCCAAAGCAAGGGAGCCAGCATGGTCAGGTTCTGGTGAGAGTTCTCTTCCTGAAGACAACCAACTTCTCAATGAATCCTCACATGGCAAAGAGAAAGAGAGGAATCTCTCTTCTTTGTAAGAGGTCACAGTCCTATTAGGGCCCTACTCTTGTGACTACACTTAACCTTAGTTATCTCCTAAGACCCTATCCCAGACACAGTCTCATTGGGGGTTATGGCTTCATCATATAAACTTGGGGGAGACACAATTCAGCCCATACCAATGACTTAAAAATGGGGTTTATCCCCAAAAATGCAAGATTAGTTTAAAAAAGTCCATCAATATAATTCACATGAACAAACTTAAATGAAAAAACATAATCATCTCAGTATATGCAAAAAAAAAAAAAATTGACAAAATCCAACATCCAGTCCTGATAAAGCAATCTAGAAATAAAAGGGAACTTTCTCAACCTGAAGAAGGGCATAGTGAAAAATCTGCTAACATACTTAAGGGGGAAAGACTGAGTGCTTTCCCCCTAAGATCAGGATGAAGGCAAGAATGTCCATATATAACCACCACTTATATTCACAACTCTACATGTAGTTCTGGGAAGAAAAAGTAATCAAAGACATGTGGGGTGGGATAGGGAGGGTAGGAGGGAGACACAAGAGGGAGGAAATATGGGGATATATGTATACGTAGAGCTGATTCACTTTGTTATAAAGCAGAAACTAACACACCATTGTAAAGCAATTATACTCCAATAAAGATGTTAAAATAAATAAATAAAACAAAAACAAACAAAAAATAAAAGGCATGCAGATGGGAAACAAAGAAGACTTTCTTTACAGATAACAGAATCATGTATAAAGAATTTTTAATCTTTAAAAGCTATTAAAGATGAGTGAGTTTAGTAAGGTTGCAGAATACAAGATCAATATACAAAAAACAACTGAATTTTTATATATCAGCAATGAAAAACTAGTAAATAAAAAATTTAAACAATACCATATAGATTATCATAAAAAAACATAAAATGTATAGGGATAAAAGTGATTTAAGATGTGGAAGACGTGTATAGTGAAAACGAAAAACACAGCTAAGAAAAACTAAATAAAACCTAAATAAATGGAGCAATGTAACATATTCATCTATCAGAAGATTCAGTATCCTTTTATTGAAATATAGTTGATATACAAAATTATATAAATTATAAGTATATAATATTATACAGTGATTCACAAATTTTTAAAGGTTATAGTCCATTTATAGTTATTATAAAATATTTGCTATATTCACTGTGTTATACAATATATCCTTATAGTTTATTTTATACTAATAGTTCGTAGCTCTTAATCCCCTACCTCCTCTTCCTCTGGTAGTCTGTTCTCTGTATCTGTGAGAGAAAACTCACTATCTTAAGGTATCAATTTTTCCCAAATTCATCTGTAGATTCAAGATAATCCCAATAAAAATTCCAAGGAAATTTTTTGCAGAAATTGATAAACTTATATTAAAATTCATATAGAAATTCAAAGGACCTAGAATAGTTAAAACACCTTTGAAAATAATAATAAAGGGAGTTCCCTGGTAGTCCAGTGGTTAAGAATCCGCCTTCCAATGCAGGGGATGTGGGTTCGATCCCTGGTGCCACAGGGCAACTAAGCCTGCGCGCCACAACTAGAGAGCCTGTGTGCCACAACTAGAGAGCCTGTGCGCCACACTAGAGAGAACCCTGCACGTCACAACAGAGAGCCTGTGCACCACAACTAAGACCCAACACAGCCAAAACTAAATAAATAAATATTTTTAAAAAAGAATAATAATAAAGGTGAAGGGCTTAAACTACCTGGCTTCAAGACTCATTACAAAGCTAGAGTTGAGTGAAGGATGAGTGACATTGGCCTGCAGACAAATATATTACAGAAATAGAATATGGGGTCCAGAAATAAACCCATACACATATAGTCGTATAACTAAAAAAATTGGGGGACTTCCCTGGCAGTCCAGGGGCTAAGACTCCATGCTTCCACTGCAGGCAGCGTGGGTCCGATCCCTGGTGGGGGAACTAAAATCCTACATGCCATGTGGTGCAGCCAAAGAAAAAAAAAATTTATTGAAATAAACTTTATATAACATAAAATCCATCATTTAGACCATTTTCATGTGTACTATTCAGTTGTTTTAGTATAGTCACAATATTGTGCATCCATCACTACTATCTAATTACAGATCATCTCCATCAATCCAGAAAGAACCTACGTCCCTTCCAAATCTCCCCCCACCTCAACCCAGGCCAATAACAGATCTATTTTCTGTCTCTATGGATTTACCTAATCTGGAAATTTAATGTAAGTGGAATCAAAATCAATGAAACCAGAAGTTGACTGTTTGAAAGGATGAAGAAAATAGATAAACCTTTAGCTTGATTGATGAAGAAAAAGAGAAAGGACTCAAACTATGAAAACAGGAATGAAAGCAGAGATATTACTAATGACTTTACAGAAATAAAAGGATTGTTAAGACAATACTATGAACAACTGAACATCAACATATCACATAAGCTAGATGAAAAAGACAAATTTCTAGAAACAAACTACCAAAACTTACTCAAGAAGAAATACAAAGTCTGAATACCCATAGGGGATTCAAGTAAAGAGATTCAAGTAAAGTAAAAAAAGTTAGTAATCAAACAACTTCCCACACAAAGAAAAGCCCAGAACTCAATAGCTTCACTGGTGAATTTACCAAACATCTACAGAATTACACCAATCCTTCTCAAACTCCTCCAAAACATAGAAAAGGAGGGAATACTCCCCAACTCATTCTACGACTCCAGTATTATCCCGACACCAAACCAGAGAAAAAAAATCACAAGAATTGCAAAGATGAGTATCCTTTATGAATATGGACACAAAAATTCAACAAAATACAAGCAAACTGAATCCAGCAGCATATTAAACAAATTACATATCATAACCAACTGGGATTTATCCCAGAAATGCAAGGGTTTAGGATAGGGGCTAGTCATGCCAGAAAGACCAATCACATGATTAGACAGTTGGGGCTTTGAGTCATGTGATATCAGCCCCACTTCCATGGAGGGGTAAGGGACTGGAAATGGAGTTCAATCACATGGTCAAATCTCCAATTAAAACTCTGCTACACTGAAGCTCAGTGGCACTTCCTGACTGGTGAATACACTGATGTGC
Source organism: Neophocaena asiaeorientalis asiaeorientalis (assembly GCF_003031525.2). Lineage (NCBI taxonomy): Eukaryota > Metazoa > Chordata > Mammalia > Artiodactyla > Phocoenidae > Neophocaena > Neophocaena asiaeorientalis. The sequence continues at coordinate 799,152 of NW_020172006.1, forward strand.
CAGGAGGATGATGCACCCTGATTCCACAGGGAGAGGGCATGAATGCTCTATGCTGGGACCCTCCCAGACCTTGCCCTATGTATCTCTTCATTTGGCTGGTTCTTAATTGTATCCTTTAAAATAAAACCAAAATCACAGGTATAGCAGTTTTCTGGGTCCTGTGAGTCAACCTAGCAAATTTTCAAACCTGAAGCAGGTCATGGGAACCAGCAGCTATCATCTGCAATGGGGGCAATCTTGCTGGTGACCATGCCCTTCAACCTGTGATATCTGACCTAGTTCCAGGTGGTTGGTGTCAGAATTGAATTGTATTGCAGTACAGGCATACCTCGTTTTACTATTTCACTTTATTGCACTTTGCAAATATTGCATTTTTAAAAACATCTTTATTGGAGTATAACTGCTTTACAATGGTGTGTTAGTTTCTGCTTTATAACAAAGTGAATCAGTTATACATATACATACGTCCCCATATCTCTTCCCTCTTGCATCTCCCTCCCTCCCACCCTCCCTATCCTACCCCTATAGGTGGTCACAAAGCACCAAGCTGATCTCCCTGTGCTATGTGGCTGCTTCCCACTAGCTATCTATTTTACGTTTGGTAGTGTACATATGTCCATGCCACTGTCTCACTTATATTGCACTTTTCACAAATTGAAAGTTTGTGGCAAACCTTCATGGAGCAAATCTATTGGCGCCATTATTCCAACAGCATTTACTCATTTACTGCCTCTGTGCCACATTTTGGTAATTCTCACAATATTTCAAACTTTTCATTATTATTATATTTGTTATGGTGATCTTTAACCAGTGATCTTTGACGTTACTATTGTAATTGTTTTGAGACAACATGAAAAGCACCCACATAAGAAGGCAAACATAATCGATTATTGAAATAACAAATAGGGATGCAGAATATTACGTAAACTCAGTTGATAAAGCAGCAGCAGGGTTTGAGAAGATTGACGCCAATTTTGAAAGAAGTTCTACTGTGGGTAAAATGCTATCAAACAGCCTTGCATGGTACAGAGAAATCGTTTGTGAAAGAATCAATCGATGTGGCAAACTTCTTTGCCTTATTTTAAGAAATTGCACAGCCACCCCAACCTTCAGCAACCACCACCCTAATCAGTCAGCAGCCATCAAAATTGAGGCAAAACCCTTCACCAGCAAAAAGATTACAACAGGGACTTCCCTGGCAGTCCAGCGGTTAACACACTGTGCTTCCAAAGCAGGGGATGTGGATTCAATCCCTGGTTGGGGAACTAAGATCCCACATGCTGTGCAGTGCAGCCAAAAACAAAAACAAAAACAAAAAGATTACAACTTGCTGAAGGCTCAGATGGTGGTCAGCATTTTTTAGCAATAGAGTATTTTTTAATTAAGGTATGTACACTGTTTTTTTAAAGATATAATGTTATTGCATGCTTAAGGGACTACAATATGGTGTAAACATAATTTTATACTCACTGGGGAACCAAAAAATTCATGTGACTCACTTTATTGCAGTGGTCTGGAACCCAATCTGTATCTCCAAGGTAAGCCTGTATACCAGCTGGTATCAGAATAAAATCCAACCAAAGATTTTTGTGAAGTTTGACATGCCAATTCTAAAATTCAGATGAGAACGTAAAGGGCTAAAAATAACCAACAGCATTTCCAAAAGAATATGGTGCGAGAACTTGCCTTAGCAGATAAAAGGACTTACTTTAAAGCTATAGCAAGTAAAACCACGTGAAGGATACACCAATGTAACAAATAAAGAGCCTAGAAATAGACCCACGTATATGTGGAAACTGGTATACAAGATGTGGCATTACCAATTAGTGAGGGGAGAAAAAAAAATTACATAATACAAAAATAAATTCCAGGAGGTTTAAGACTACAGTTTGAGAAACAAAACTTTTAGAAGAAAATACAGATGAACACCTTATGCCTCAAAATCATAAAGAGAAGGGTTTCTTAAATGAGATATGAAAAGTATAAATGTAAAAATAAATAATTAACAATTATACTACGCTAAAATTTTAAAGTCTGGATCAACAAGATACTATAAAAACAGTAAAAAAGATAAACAGTACTAACATAAAAATAAATATAAATATGACAAAGGATTGACATCTGAAATACATAAAAAATTGCTACAAATCAATGAAAACAACAAAGAAAATGGAGAAATGCTATAAAAAGGCAATTCACGCAAGAGAAAAGTGAATGGCAAAAAAAACATGAAAAAATGTTCAACCTTATCAGAGCAATAAGAAACGAATTCACAACCACACTATCAAATATTTAAGAAGTCTGACAATGCTATGATTTGATTACCTGGATAAATGGGAACCCTCATACACTATTGGCAATGTATAAATTGCTAAAGCTAATTTGGAAATCAATCCAGCTATAGCAAGGCTAAAAGGAAAACAATGGACCTTCTGTATCCCTGGATGCAGAACCTGCAGATATGGACGGCAGACTGCACTAGGCCATTTAAATAAAAGGACTTGAGCATCCTCGGATTTTGGTATACAAGGGGGTCCTGGAAACAATCCCCCATTGATACCAAGGGATGACTGTATACCCTTTAGCCCAGCAATTCTACCTCTAGGCAAAGCTGCCAGAATATTCATTACAACATTACTCTTAATAGCACAAAAACAAACCTAAATATCCACCAATTAAAAAAAAATTACAGTATTTTCATGTAATAGAAAACCATACAGCAGTTAAAGTAAATAACTAAAACAGTAAGGCATTAACATGGATATGTTTCAAAAATACTGTTGAGAGGCAATAAAGGAAGCTGTAGAGGAATGCATATAGTATTATATTGATTATATATAAAATTTTAAAGCCTATAAATCCAGGGCTTCCCTGGTGGCACAGTAGTTAAGAATCCACCTGGCAATGCAGGGGACACGGGTTCAAGCCCTGGTCTGGGAAGATCCTACATGCCGTGGAGCGACTAAGCCCATGCACCACAACTACTGAGCCTGTGCTCTAGAGCCCACGAGCCACAACTACTGAAACCCAGGTGCCACAACTACTGAAGCCTGTGCACCTAGAGCCTGTGCTCCGCAACAAGCCACCACAATGAGAAGCCTGCACACGGCCACAAATAGTTGCCCTCACTTGCCTCAACTAGAGTAAGCCCGTGCGCAACAACAAAGACCCAATGCAGCCAAAAACAAACTTATAAAAAAAAAAGTATAAAAAAAGCATATAAATCCATACAATGTATTATTTATATATACATAAATATGTACTCTTAGTATAAAACTGTTCATGGGCACAATAAACTCCAAAATTCAGAACAGTGGTTGCCTATGGGAACAGACAAAAGAGAATCAGAACAGGAGTAATATACAGAGGACTGCAAATAAATTTGTAATTTTATCATCTTAAAAAGTAAAAGTAAGGGAATTCCCTGGCTTTCCAGTGGTCAGGACTCCGCACTTTCAAACACACACACACACACACACACACACACACACACACACACACACACACGGTAAAAGCAAAAGCAAGGAAATTGAAAGAAAAAAGCACATCCTAAAAAATCTCAGAACTCTGGGGATTAAGAAAAAAATCATAAAAATCACGAAGAAAAAGAAACGAAAAGCATCAGACTGACAGATTTCTCAACAGCAACAGTGGATCCTAGAAGACAGAAGAGCAGTATCATCAAAGCTCTGGGGGAAATTATTTGTGAATACTAGAATACTGTATTCAATCTAAATGGGCAGTCAGAACAGAGAACAAAATAAATATATTTTCAGACATGCAAGAACTCAAAATTCACCTCTTAGAAATCCTGTTTGAAAAAGAATGTACTACAGCAAAAGAATGAATCTAAAAGGAAAAATGTGGGAATCAAAAACAGTGGTGAGTAAAAAAACTAGTAAAACATACAGTTTAATTTAAATAATTGCTGAGAAACATAAATATAAATGAATTACAAAGACTTCCCTGGTGGCACAGTGGTTAAGAATCTGCCTGCCAATGCAGGGGACAAGCCCTGGTTCGGGAAGATCCCCCATGCCGCGGAGCAACTAAGCCCGTGCACCACAGCTACTGAGCCCCAGAGCTACTGAGCCCGCGCGCCTAGAGCCTATGCTCCGCAACAAGAGAAGCCGCTGCAATGTGAAGCCCGCGTGCCACAACTAGAGAAAGCCCACACGCAACAATGAAGATCCAATGCAGCCAAAAAATTAATTAATTTTAAAAAAAAGAATGACAATATGGAACTAAAATCCCAGCTAATTAAAACATGACAGGTTGGGTGTGGGACAGGATCAGGGAGGAAGCCTGTTAAGATTCTTACATTGCTTGAGTTATTAAAGCAACTTACTGAGGACACAGGGAGGGGGAAAGGTTAGAGAGTAGCACTGACATGTACACTACCAAATGTAAAATAGATAGCTAGTGGGAAGCAGCTGCATAGCACAGGGAGATCAGCTCAGTGCTCTGTGACCACCTAGAGGGGTGGGATAGGGAGTGTGGGAGGGAGACGCAAGAGGGAGGGGATATGGGGATATATGTATGCATATAGCTGATTCACTTTGTTATACAGCAGAAACTAACACAACATTGTAAAGCAATTATACTCCAGTTGAGATGTTAAAAAATAAACTAATTAAATAAAATACAAAAAAGGCAACTTACTGTGCTCTAGTATCACCCTCAGAAAAAAAATGGAAAAAATCTCCCAATATTAATTTCCTTGTAGATACAATTATTTACATTATTGATAATTCTAGCTTAAGAAGTATACATAGTAACATTTTGTCTTTCAAAATGATGGAGCTATCCTTTACTAACTAAATGGCATGAGACAAGCCTTAAACTATAACTCAAGGAACAATACAGGTTTGAGTTACTACATGGTGTCTAATAGCATGTGTAACAGTTGGAGAGTCACTCCTAAAAAGGAATTCAACTCAAAATTTCTGTTAAATAATCTTTCAAGATTAATCAAGAATTACTCATCAACTATCAACACACACAAAGGACATACATTTACTTAAGTATTCTCATCTATATAATGGACTCAATCCACACTACATATTTAACATATCTATTTATTTAGAGTGGCATTTCAATTTATTTGAAGTTCCATCTCTTTATTTGTGGGGAGGGGGAAACAGAATGTCTAACAACTAACAAATCTTTACCCAGCAGAACGTAGCAATCTCTAAAATTACAACAAATTTTTTGCAAATGAAAATGACAAATTATCTCAGTTAAAAAAAGCTTTACTGGGCTTCCCTGGTGGTGCAGTCCGCCTGCTGATGCAGGGGACACGGGTTCGTGTCCCGGTCCGGGAAGATCCCACATGCCACGGAGCAGCTGGGCCCGTGAGCCACGGCCGCTGAGCCTGCCAGTCCGGAGCCTGTGCTCCACAACGGGAGAGGCCACAACAGTGAGAGGCCTGCGTACCGTAAAAAAAAAAAATAAGAACTTCAAGTTACCCCTGGTGGAGATGATATAAAACAATTCAGAGAAATTGAGCTGAGAATTTTTTTTTTATTTAAAAAGTAACTAGCAGAGAAGTAATAACGACTTTTCCCTGGATGACTTCAGACAGGTAAAAGAAAAAGTGGATTTTAAAACTATACTCTGAGGATTCCTATAAAAAGTAATAAGCTTAGAAGACAGAGGTTAACACGTATGCTTTGGCATGCACTCAAGACCTGGTACAACCAGGGCTTCCCTGGTGGCGCAGTGGTTAGGAATCCATTTGCCAATGCAGGGGACACAGGTTTATGCCGTGGAACAACTAAGCCCATGTGCCACAACTACTGAGCCTGCAAGCCACAACTACTGAAGCCCGCGCGCCTAGAGCCCATGCTCCACAAGAGAAGCCACCACAATGAGAAGCCCGTGCGCCACAACAAAGGGTAGCCCCCGCTTGCCACAACTAGAGTAAGCCCGTGTGCAGCAATGAAGACCTAACACAGCCTAAATAAATAAATAAATAAATAAATAAATAAATGGGGGGGGGAGACCTGGTACAACCATATAAGCCAAAAACAGAATTGGTAAAGAGTAGCCCCCGCTCGCCGCAACTAGAGAAAGCCCAGGCGCAGCAACAACGACCCAATGCAGCCAAAAATAAATAAATAAATATAGAAGAAATAATAATAGAAAATAAAAGTATACTTCCCATTTAAAAATAATAATAGTAATAATAAAACCCAAGATGGAGAGGACCTGGGAGGAAAGTCGGAAGGAAGGAAGGAGGGAGGGAGGGAGGGAGGAAAGGAAGAAAGAAAAAGAAAAAAAAAAAACAAGTGGAGAGAGGGGGATTTAGTAGTACAGTGGACCCTTGAACAACAAGGGTTTGAACTGCATAGGTCCACTTACAGACAGATTTTATTCACTACAATACCACACCATCTACAGTTGGTTTAACTATGTGATATGCAATTGGTTGAATCTGCCAACGGGGAACTCCATACACAGACAGCCGGATGGCTGACCGTGAAGTTATACGCGGATTCTCCACCACACTGAGGGTTGGCATCCCTAAATCCCCTGTTGTTCAAGGGTCAACTGTACATATCTGTATAACCAATACCCAAAATGAAAAGGAGAGTTACACCATGACAAATCTCTAGCAAGCAAAGGATAAAAAGAAAAACTAAAAGTACATCAAAATAGCCATCATTACTAATTTGAAATAGGTGACATTTTTTCTTTCAACCAACATTTGGGCATCTACTATACGCTAAGTACTATGCTAGAAACAAAGTGAATAAAGCAAAATGAATTCTTTATGGAGTTAAGTCATTGACATGTTGCCTTTATTTCATGTGCTTTATTTTATTTTATTTTATTTTTGCTTTAAAGAAAAAGAATATACTTCTAAAGAGCTTATAACTCATGTGTCCCAATGTGATTTTCTCACATGGTCTGAAGTTCCTCAACCACAAATCTTTTGGAAAGCTAATGCCTAAAGTTTGGTTGCAATTTCCTAGACACACCATATTATTTCACACTTCTGTGCCTTTTCCCATGCTGTTCACTACCTGGAATGCTCTTCCATCTCCTCTTCAATCATCCAAATTTCCATAATAACTACAGTGATGCTATGATATCCCCTGGAAAAAGTTAGGTATTTGCTCTTTTATATTCCCAATGCACCTCCTCTCTTAAAGCAATGAGAAGCCCACACACCGCAATGAAGAGTAGCCCCTGCTCGCCACAACTAGAGAAAGCCCGCATGCAGCAACAAAGACCCAATGCAGCCAAAAATAAATAAATAAATTTTTAAAAATATTTTTTAAAAAAGTTAACTTTAACTAAGATTTAATTCTAAAATGAAGTTTTAGGGCTTCCCTGGTGGTGCAGTGGTTGAGAGTCCGCCTGCCGATGCAGGGGACACGGGTTCCTGCCCCGGTCCAGGAAGATCCCACATGCCGCAGAGGGGCTGGGCCCGTGAGCCATGGCCACTGGGCCTGCGCATCCAGAGCCTGTGCTCCGCAACGGGAGAGGCCACAACAGTGAGAGGCCCACGTACCACAATAAATAAATAAATAAATAAAATGAGGTTTTAGAACAGAACATGGCATTATAATAAACCGGGAAAAAACTATTCGTCTCATTAACATTACCCCTGCCCTCAAGGAGATTAAAGTCTCATAGGCTAGACTGTAAGTGCAAAAAGTATTATAAGTATTTATTTATTTATTTTTGGCTGCGTTGGGTCTTCCTTGCTGTGCGCGGGCTTTCTCTAGTTGCAGCAAGCAGGGGCTACTGTTCATTACTGTGAGCAGGCTTCTCATTGAGGAGGCTTGTCTTTGTTGCAGAGCAAGGGCTCTAGGGGTGCGGGCTTCAGTAGTTGTGGCTCAGGGGCTTAGCTACTCCACAGCATGTGGGATCTTCCCAGACCAGGGCTTGCACCCGTGTCCCCTGCACTGACAGGCAGATTCTTAACCACTGTGCCACTAGGGAAGTCTCTGTTATGAGTATTGTGATATAAAATCTACACAGGACACTGTGCGGTAAAATGGCAGAAATGGTTAATTTAACTTGAGAGACAGAGAAAGCAGGAAAAATTTCACATGAGCACTTGGTGCTTAAAGAGCAGATTAATGATGGGCAGGAGTACAGTGAGCAGGCCAGGGAAGGAAGGTGGAAAGAGAATATTCAACTCAGGTAGAAGGATGAAGAAAAGGCATAAAGATGTGAAACCACCTTTCATACCTTCAGAGACCTGCAAGCAGTTCAGCTTGACTAAAACAGAGTAGTAATGATGATAGAAAAGTGAGGTTGAATATAAAATGGGGTAAAGAAATAGACTCAAGACATGGAATAAAGTATGTGAGAGACTGAGGTCTAAGTTGGCTCCTTGGTTTCTGATCTGGGTGACTTGGGTGGATGGTGGTAATATTCACGGTGAGAAGTAATTCAAGATTAAAAGTAAATAAGGCAGCAACTCAATTTTTCTTTTATAAAGCCTCTTAGAAAACTAGTTTTCTTAATTCTTTTTTTGAGATATAATTGACATATAACATTATATTAGTTTCAGGTGTACGAAATGATTCACTATTTGTATACATTGTGAAATGATCACCACAGTAAGTTAACATCCATCACCACATAATTATAATTTTTTCTTGTGATAAGAACTTTTGAGATTTATTCTCTCCGCAACTTTCAAATACACAATGCAGTATTATTAACTATATTCATCATTATACATTGTATAATTATACATTGTAAAATTAACTGTACATTATATCCCCACGACTTATTTATTTTATAACTGCAAGTCCGTACCTTTTGACCACTTTCACCCATTTCACTTCTTGGTATAAGACTACTCTTAAATAATTTGTTTTTGTGATTACCAAAGAGATACATAATTAGTATTGAAAGGATATGTGAAAAAATATGATACAAAGAAAAAACAACTTATAATCCTACCATCCAGAAAATTATTAAGATAAACTTGTACAAATATAGGGGAAAAAGGCATACAGATAGGATAAATACAAAGCTAAACAAATTATAAAACAAAGTTCACTAAAAATATGTATCATTACAGAGTGTACACTATATTTGCCCATATAATAACATTTTTTAAAAAAATCACTGCTTCATTGTCTATCTTTGCTGCTAAACTATGAGCTCCATAAGGACAAGGATCTTATCTATCTTGCTCACCAATGTATCCCCAGTGTATAGTGTACCTGGCACACATTAGGTAATCAATTAACATTTGTTGAAAGAATCAATCTTTTTTTTTTTTAAATGAAGCCCCAGATTACTCTCTCAAGCAATATTTGATACTTCAAAAATTCTAACATAAAAAGAAAACAGAAAACACGCTGATACCCTTTGTAATGGGATCTGCCACACAGTAAAAACAGAAAAACAAAAACACCCAGGCACAGTATATTAAGGCTATATCCATCAGGTAGAGAGCCAAAGAAAATTTCTCAAATCCAGGAACACACAGAAATACCTTTCCTGAATACATGATTCAGGCTAAAATGTACTTTGGGTCTGAATTGTTCTTACTTTCCCACACTATATGAGGTTGTACATCTCACCATAAAGTTGTCATAGACATAATTTTAGTCTATTAACTTATAGACTAGAATTCATAGACTACTAACCCCAGTTGATAAAAAAATCCCAGAGAGGGGACTTCCCTGCTGGTGCAGGGGGTTAAGAATCCGCCTGCCAACGCAGGGGACACGGGTTCGATCCCTGGTCCGGGAGGATCCCACATGCCGTGGAGCAACTAAGCCCGTGCGCCACAACTACTGAGCCTGCACTCTAGAGCCCACGAGCCACAACGACTGAGCCCACGTGCCACAACTACTGAAGCCTGCGTGCCTAGAGCCCGTGCTTCGCAACAAGAGAAGCCACCGCAATGCGAAGGCTGCTCACTGCAACAAAGAGTAGCCCTTGCTCTCCACAACTAGAGAAAGCCCGCGCGCAGCAATGAATACCTAACGCAGCCATAAATAAATAAATAAATTTATATATATAAAAAAAAAATCCCAGAGAAAAAAATAAGCATTTGAATGATGATAGTAACTCAAGCTCAGCTTTGTTACTTCTTACTAGATTAGAAAATCCTTAAAAGAAGGGCCCATGTTTAATGTCTTTTTAAAATAATCATCATAGGGAATTCCCCGGTGGTCCAGTGGTTAGGACTCTGTGCTCTCAATGCCAAGGGCCTGGCTTCAGTCCCTGGTCCGGGAACTAAAATCCCACAAGCCGTGTGGCCAAAAAAAAAAAAAAAAAGGGTATTTTAAAAAATACATAATCACTATAATGTTTACTGCACTTAGAATATAGCAAATATTCAATATACAAATTAAGTAAATGAAGTAGCTAATAAATGCTTACCTTCCTTACTAGCTGAGAATTTAACAACACTGGTAAATTTCAAGGCAAACTCTTTAGTAATTTAAAAAAGAAGAAAGTCAGTTTTCATTAACAGGCCCAATTTTAGCCAGAAAACTCCTGTCCCTATTACCTCCAGTTCTGGGACAATGCCTACAACCTCCCTCCGAACGTCCATAACTTTTGGTTACCTCAACTCTGTGATATACCAAAAATGATGGAAAAGAAATACCTTTCTCTCCTTCCCTCTAATAAATGTCTAAAGAATATTTCTTCTTTCAAAGGTGGAAGAGCCAAAACTAGACATTTTGACCAAACGAGGTTGTGGTTCCAGCAATGCTACCACCAATAGCCTACCACTGTAGATCCATGCAACTCCTGGCACATGTACCTGGTAAGATCTTTTGCTCAAAGCAACAGATGGTGACTCTAGTTATGGTAAAGTCATCTTTCTACTTCATGAATGAACCTAAAAACTGCTGTCACACAATTCGATTATCACCAACAGAAGAGAACATATTAAGTTTCAATCACAAGTCCAGTTAAAAAAATAAGGTATATCCTTTTTTTTTTTTTTTTTTTTTTTTCGGGACCACTGTGCCACCAGGGAAGCCCGGTATATCCTTTTATACTTGACATTTTGACTGCAAGAGTTAAACTTCAATTCATTTAAAAATGTGAAACACAAATCAAAACTAAAATTACACTAAAAATTAAAAAACCAAAACAAACCAAAAAACTAATGATTCAACTTGTTTAATACTATACAGGAACTCAGTCAACCTTATCCATACACACCTTAATAGATTGTCATTAGATACATATAACTTCTCAATCAGTACCCATACAAAGACTATGTTTAAAGAATGAAAAACTATATTTTTCTCTTGAAGAAGAATGCCCTCTGGAGGAGAGGGAAGATACTTGGGAGCCTCGGATGTTGGTAATTCCACAAAGTCAATGTCCACTTTTGTTTACAGTCGTACCTCCTGATCAACCACCTCCCATCAAGAGGAAGCTGGGGAGGTCCATACAGAGCACAGAATTGGGAGGGCTACAGTAGACTGAGGGAGAGGGAATAAAATATACCTTCAGTTGGCACATTCTTTTCCTATTCTAACTAATATCAATAACAAATCTAAGATTCTACCAAAAACTGTATAATCTTGGGCACTGGACAGCTGAATCAATCTCTTGAACCTTAGTTTCTATGCCTGCCAAATAGGAATAATAGTACCAACCTCAGAGAATAGTTGTAAGAAATAAGGAGCTGATGTTTGCACATAGTAAATGCTCAGTAAATGGTAGCTTATATCCTTAAAACTAAACAAGTAGTTTATAAAACCAAATTTAATAACTGACACTGTAGGGGATGAAGAGCATTCTAAGCCAAAACCATAATGTCAAATTAAGACTTATAAACAAAAATTTAAGGGAAAGATCATAAAGGGCCTAAACAAGGACAATATAGAGAAATACAGCCTTGTTCAAAGATGTCATAATGTCGATATACCTACAACAATGACTAGGTAAAAAAGAATTTAACTGGCAACTCAGAAGAATATACTTTACAAACCTTTTAAGGAATAATCGCACTAGGAAAAACCAAAAGTTTTATAAAATAGGATTATTGAAATGGCACTAAGAACTGCCTTTTAAAAATACTAAAATGTATATAGAGCAAAACTCCTTTGATTATAACAGACTTTTCCCCAAGAGCACAACAGCTCAACATTACACTGTGCTTATCCTTTCTCACTACAAGCTAAAAATTTAACATTTTCATTCCAAATGTACTTTTGTGTCTTCTACCTCACAAATACCTTTAATAAAATTTGTAATACAAGAATATTTAGGGAATTCCCTGGCGGTCCAGTGGTTAGGACTTGGCACTTTCACTACCAGGGTCCAGGTTCAATCCCTGGTTGGGGAACTAAGATCCAGCAGGCAGTGCGGCATGTCCAAAAAAAAAAAAGAATACTTATAAGTACTTGGTTTATGAAAGGATTTTTGAAACATTTCATTTGGTCCTCAGATATTACCTCTATTTACTCAAGAAACTGAGGTCCATAGAAATTAAGTAATTTGCCCCACAAACTACATATTATTACACTATTCAAGAGGTTGATTCAGCTGTCCAGAGATTATCAGCAAAATATTTAGTTCAACTAAAACCAATGTCTTTTAACTCTTTCTAGTACACCACAACTCCTTCCCCAAGACTCAGTCCAAACCTTCTTAGTGGGAGCAGTATTATCAGCTACTACAAGCAGGTTAACCATCACCAAAGGCCTGAAAATCTTCTCCCTGCACAGTAGCAGCATTTCACCTGCAGAGACTTTTCACTTGCCAAGGATCTTGAACTGCGTAACATTAATTATTATTCTTGGATCACCTTATGACAAGATCTATTATTATAGTTGAAACTATACCAACAGTAATGCATGGCTGAACCCACTGGTATAATCTCTCAACTCGTATTACTTCTCATTTTTTACTTAGCTAGTCGCCCATTGTTCAATCCTAGATAGAAAAGTAACATGAAGTATTAGACTGACTCTGATATTTTTTCTTGTTACTAACAGAAGCCAAATGCAGTGGCCAAAATACTTAAAAGGAATGGAGAAGCAAGCAATCTTATATACCACCCAAAATATAATGCCAGGACAGAAAATTTATGCCTGCATTCCAACTTGGTCCAAATACATTCCAAAAACAATTTACCAGCAATCCCTTTCCTCAAATTCCCACCTTTCTCTCTTATAGATACATTACCATCATTTCCCAAGGTATCCTAAAAGTAACTTATAAGGCACTCTCCTTCATAATGATCATTTCCGTAAAAGAAATGTAAATACAATTTGATAGCCATCAAATTGCAATTGAAATTACTATATTGGGGAGTTTAACTTTTCAAGAAATTCTGCAGAAGTCTTTATATAATATAATCTTTTATTTGCCAGAGTTTATGAATGGTAGAGGAGATCTGGGCAGGTAAGAAGAGATATATGCCTGTACCATAACTGCTGTATTAATTTGAGTCTTTGGTAGCCATAATATAATTTTCTCTATAGGTAATATTTTGAACAACTTCACACTTGGGCTCTTCCTAGCTATGTAAATATATTCTGTTAACAGAAACTTCTTCATTTCCATGGAGAATTAAAGAGCGGCCCTGATTTCTTGTAAAGGAAATAGCTATCTGTTTTGCACAATACCCAGTCCACTGTGGCCACCTAATACGGACAAAAAGGGGGAAAAAAAAAAAGACCTATTTGGAAACGTTTCTTCTCCAGCCAAGGGCTGTTCCCAGATAAAGGCAATGCTCAGAGTACAACAAAAAAGCCCTTCTCTGAAAAAAGAAATGTGCCAGAAAGCAGAGGCATGGATCGGGAATAAATAGGGAGGGAGTGCGCTCAATGAGGGCTGGAGGCAGCAGGCGCAGCGCGGAGATGCTCCAGCGAAAAGAACCACCAGCCGCCGCCGCCGCCGCCGCAGCAGCAGCAGGAAGTTTCAATGGGGCCGGGCAGAGCATGCGCCCTGAAGCCGCGCGGTGGCCTTATGTGGAAGGAGCACCACTTGCGAACACCAATAATAGACCGGCGGCACCAGAGAGAGAAACATGAGCAACAAGCACCTTCTTCAACTGTTTCCCCTCCGTCTGAGCCCCTCCTCCACCCTACATACTAACCACCCCACCCTACCCTGCAAATGGGAGGGCGACTTCTTCTTCCCCTAAGCCTTATACCAGGATGAAGGGGGAAGGGACTGGAAAAGTGGGGAGATGCTCTTCTATTATTTGGGGGGAGGTGGGGAGGAGGAAAACTATGGGGGAGGAGAAATTAACCCTCTACCCTCCAAAGTGGAGAAGCTGAACCGACTTCATCCCCCAAAGCGAGAATGGAGGAAGACCCCCTCCTAAGGAGGAGGAGCAAACCTCCGGACTCAGAGGAAGGAGTTTGGGGGGTTAAACCAGCCCTGGAGGGGAAAGGAAAAGAGACCAGAGCCGACTCTCTCGGGGGAGTTCCCACTAGAGGGAGGGAGAGATGAAGTGTCCGCTGCCCCCGCCCACCCAGGTGGAGGGAGAGAAAGAGGCGCCCCGAGAAGATGAGCCCAGCCTCCCCGGAGATGGTAGCGAGGATGGTGGGAGGAGGGGAGGGAGTGAGGGAGGAGTAGAGGAGAAAAGCGCAAAGCTGGCCGGAACCTGCGCTCCCCTTCCCCCGCCACCGAGAGGGAGAAGGATTGGGGGGCCCGGTCCCCGCCGCGGGATAGCAGTCCCAGGGGCGGCCGACCAGCACAATGACCCCTCCCCGCCCCCAGCCCAGACCTAGCCCGCGACGCCCCCACCTCTGCTGGGCGTCGGGCGGAATGGCCCTATGGGGCCTCCGCCCCGCCTCCCCACTGCCCAAGACCCCGGGGGCTGGGAGGAGAAGATCGGTCGGGCTGAACTGCGCCCCAGCGGGAGGACAGAGTCGCGGAGGTCCGGGGTGTCTGTGAAGAGCGGAGAGAAGGAGCATGCCAGGGCCGCTTCCCGCCGGGCGTTCGGGCCCCTAGCTTACCTTCTCCGTTGCCGACGTCCGGCGGCGGAGCTTGCAGCACCCGCTCCAGCTCGGGGAACGGCAACTCAGGCAGGTCGAGCAGCGGCCCGTAGCGCTCCAAGAAGGAGCAGACTACGGCGAAGTTGGGGCAAGAACCCGGGCAGCCCGGAGGAGCCATAGCCACCGCCGCTGCCGCCGCCGCCGCCATTTTGAACTGGAGGATGGAGGAGGAGGCGATAGGGGGGTGGGGGGAGTTGGGGTGCCGAGGAATGGCAGGGCAACCTTACAGACGACAGGAGGCGCTAGCAAGTGGGCGCCCCTGCGGATCCGAGCGTCTTAGGCACGGCGCAGCGATCCCACAATACAACGGCGGCCCGGAGCAGTCGAGAACCGAGTCAGACGTAGGAAAGAGAGGCGCCCCGTGCCTTTCGCTTTCAGCTCTCTTTCCGCCCCCCTCCCTCGCTCCTCCCACTTCGGGTTCGCCACTGCCTCGTGTGACAAGGGGAATGAAAACAAGGGCTGCGGGGCAGGGAGGCGGGCTGGAAGCTGGAGAGGCGGGAGTTTTAGGAACGGTGACCAATAGGCTTGAAGAGGGCGGAGCTTCACTCGATAACAGGCCAAAAGACTTTTTCAGGGCCGCGCGAGTCGTGGGGGGATCGCCTGGCCGGGTCCTCGGGAGCAAAGGTGAGAGGTAAAGCAGGGAGCCGTTCGAGATCGCTGCTCCTTGGAGGGAGGGCGTTGGGTAAGTTTGGGGGGGCACTCGGGACAGAAACTGGGGCACCAGATGGTGGGGGAAGTTGAGGAGAGTGAATAAGAAGCAACAAAAGAGAATAGGGGGGAAAAAAACGATTCTGAGAAAAAGTTGGAGAAGGGAAAGGTGGAGAGGTGCCCTGAATTAGGGGCTGGGATGGAACCTTTGTATGGAGATGTCTCAGTGAAAGTTTGCTGAGGGATATTGCTAAGGTACAAGAACCGCACCTGTGCTGGAAAGCAGTGTCTGAAAACTCTGGGGGACGAGGGCCTGATGGAACGAGGCTCTGCCGGGATCACAAGTCTGCGGAGTTGGGGCCCTGCTAGGAAATCAGGGTCTAAAGGGACCAGGCTCTTCACAGGGACCAAGGTGTGAGAGGACAGGGCCCTGCTGTGGTTGCCAGCGTGTGAGGGGGAGGGGCTTTGTTGAGGCACGAAGATCTGGGGACCAGGCTCTGTAGCGGCCCAAGATCAGAGGGTGGACTAGGACTGCACTGAGGGTGGACATGGTAGGAAACTTTGTGCAAGGGAAAAAAGTTTGTTACAAGACAGGGTTCCGCTTCGTTGGGAGAAGCAATGAGCATTCTCCCACAAAGAATCTCGGAAAAACCATCAGTAATGCAAAGTAGAATGTGCGGCTTGGGATACAATGTGCATTTTGGTTAAGAGCCTGAGCTTTGGAGTTCAGCAAGACTTGATTTCTAAAGGAACCGCCTCAGGACATTGCGGAAGATTTTTTATTTCTTTGAACCTCTGTAAAGTCGGGTGATAATAGTACCTACAACATAGGATTTTACTAGATAATTCACAGTACATTGAGTAGCACAATGCCCTGGCACACTGTAAATACTTTAAAAATATTAGTTGCTACTATTGAACAAATTCCTAAAACTTAGAGTTCAGCTATTTGTAATTGATAGTTTACTACTTTGAGCCAAAAATTTCAGTGCGCATTTAAAATTTATATAGTATCTACTTACTAAAAAGAATTTCAAAGTATAATATAAACCATTTAAAATAGGACCATTTATAATTAAAGGAAAATAAAGAAATCTATAGGCAAGTAATTATATTGGGAACAGAAAAAATGATTACCACAATTAAAAATTGAATTTTGTTCTGCATTTCTAGGTAAAAAAGGGAAAAACTGTAATGTTCTATATCAGACTAAGAAAGAAAGAATACTCGTTTATCAAGAGAAAAAAATTCTATATTATAAGAGGACTTTATTACCTAGAATACTGATTCTTAATCTCAAATAATATACAAACCCTTTTTGGGACTTCCCCATCAGTCCAATGGTTAAGACTCTGCCTTCCAATGCAGGAGGTGAGGGTTCGATCCCTGGTCAGGGAACTAAGATCCCACATACCAGTGGGGTGCAGCAAAAAACTTTAAAAAAAAAAATTACAAACCTTTTTATTAATTTATTTATTTAAAAATTTTATTTATTTATTTTTGGCTGTGTTGGGTCTTTGTTGCTGTGCGCAGGCTTTCTCTAGTTGTGGCGAGCAGCGGCTACTCTTCGTTGCAGTGCGATTATGGTGGCTTCTCTTTGCTGTGGAGCATGGGCTCTAGGCATGTGGGCTTCAGTAGTTGTGGCATGCAGGCTCAGTAGTTGTGGTGCTGGGGCTTAGTTGCTCCACGGCATGTGGGGTCTTCCCAGACCAAGGCTCGAACCTGTGTCCCCTACTTTGGCAGGCGAATTCTTAACCACTGCACCACCAGGGAAGTCCCTACAAACCCTTTTTAAAGGAAAAAAATGTTGTTTTAAAATTTACAAATACTGGGAGGGGAGGAAATGGGAGATTGGGATTGACACATATATACTATAGATACTATGTATAAAATAGATTACTAACGAGAACATACTGTATAGCACAGGAATTGTACTTAATGCACTGTGGTGACCTAAATGGAAAGGAAATCCAAAAAAGAGGGGATATATGTATATGTATAGCTGATTCATTTTGCTGTACAGTAGAAACTAACACAACATTGTAAAGATATGCCAATAAAAATTAATTTTATAAAAAAGAAAAATAAAATTTACAAATACTCTTGAAAATATCAGTTTAAGAAATACTGATGTAATTAAAGTCTATACAGCAATATGAATGTACTTCATGCCATTGAACTACACACTTAAAAATGGTTAAAATGGTAAGATTTATGTTATGTATGTTGTGCCACAATAGAAAAGTTTAAAAAGTGCTCGTTTCGGCAGCACATATATTAAAATTGGAATGATACAGAGAAGATTAGCATGGCCCCTGCGCAAGGATGACATGCAAATTCATGAAGCATTCCATATTTTTATGGGGATATATGTGTATGTATATCTGATTCACTTTGTTATAAAGCAGAAACTAACACACTATTGTAAAGCAATTATACTCCAATAAAGATATTTTTTAAAAAAAGTTAAAAAAAAAGAAAGAAAAGTCTCACTTTAGGAAAATGTGATGAATTATCATAGCAAAAGTCTTAATTTAATGTGTAGTAAAATATTTTAAACAACACTGAAATGAAACAGAACTAAACTAAAACATATATTGTATAACAGGGAATATAGCCAATATTTTACAATATAATGGATGTAAATATAGTATAACCTTTAAAAATTGTGTTTTAAAAGTGTGAATCACTGTGTTGTACACCTGAAACTTATATAATGTTGTTCATCAACTATCCCTCAATTAAAAAAATAAATAAATAAACTGAAATATGTTGGTAGAACTCTCAAACTCCCAAGTATATATATCTCTATACCTGGGGCCCCGAAGACCCCAGTTTAAGAAAAATTTGACCCAGAACTTATCAGTTTTGCAAAGATACAAAAATCTTCATAAGATCATAACTTAATTGACCTTAAATGAAAGGCAGGTACACAATATTAAATAAAATCATATCTTTGTGAATGAATTTTGATGGAAAAAAAACCTTCAGACCAAAAGAAAGATTTAGTTATATCGTTTTCTGAACACTACCCCCCTGCCTCTTTCCTTTCTCTCTCTTCGCTTGCAGCTTTTCCAGCACCTCACCTGCTCTCCCATGGGATTGTAAATATAACTTTCTAAAAAAAAAGCTTTATATAATTTTTTTCTTTTCTCAGTGCTGACACTGTTACTCAAAGCGGGGACTGATAAATAAGGTTAGAGTTTCTGCTTTTGTAATCAAGATTGGCATTAGAACAAAGTCCTTGGGCATCAAAAGTTATATCCACCCAAAAGATGAGAGATGTTGTACTACAAAGCAAGGTTTAGGTCATACCTTCACTAAGTCTGTTCTTGGAAAAAAAATAAATGATAAGCACCGTCTCTTCTTGCCTTGGGCTAAGAGAATTTGTGGGTTACAAGAATTTAATCCCAATTTACGTAGTTAAATAATTGCATTATATATATCAGACTAAAAGGTAAAGATAGAAAAAATAAGTAGCTTTAAAAGAAACTGTAATTGATTTATTGCTACTTCCATAAAGAAGCCTTTAAATAAGCATTAAATTACCTACACTCAGTCTTTATTTATGAATAAGAAATTTCTTAAGATAGTTCAAATTTCACATTCTCTTAGGGGAAAAGACAAAATAGTTTTGCATTCAGAATTAGTGACTAGTTTATTCAAAATACCAAAAAGAAACAAAATGCTCATCAGAAGAAGAATGGGTAAATAGTGATATAGTCTTTCAACAGACTACTACTCAGACTGATACACACTTGATATATATTACAACATAGGTGAATCTCAAAAGCATTTTGAGTGAAAGAAGAAAGACACAAAAGAGTAGGTACTGTAAAATTACATCAATATGAAGGTCTAGCTAATATATGGGAATAGAAATCAAAAGCTTCTTTTGAGCTTGGAAGGGGATTGACTAGAAAGGTGCACAAGGGAAATTTCGAGATACATTCTGTTTCATGACTAGCAAGTTTATACATTTGTGAAAACTCTTGAACTCTAAAGATATTTCTGCATTTAATTGAATGTAATTATGCTTTGATGTTAAAATTTAATGGCTTAGCCTTCAATTTTGTCAAATTACATTGATAACAGTCTGCCTTATAATGGAATAATTTATACATATTTCTGTCTCCCCAACATATTATCTTTGCATTTGTCACACAATTTTTTTTTACAGATATTGTAAGCCTGGCAAATGTATATTGAAGTGAACTGGATTCAACTGTGGAGCCAGTTTGGGAATTCCTAATTAGTAATGAGCAAATTTACTTAGGTTTGTTTAAAACTCACTTTTACAAGAAATACTTCTAGAAGTATATGGATATGTTATATGTAGTGAAAAAACTGTTAAATGTCAACAGAAGTAGGAATCTATGGTCTTCAAAATAGTTTCATAGGAAAATATACGAAAATAAAAAGAAGTAATAAACAAGATTTAATCCAGCCATTTTCTGGTTCTTTCTCTTAATGATAACTGAATTCTCTGTTGCAATAGAATTGTATTCATTGAAGAAACACTTTTAGAAGTGCCTTACCATCTTTTTTCTTAAGAGTTATGCATCAGGGCTTCCCTGGTGGTGCAGTGGTTGAGAGTCCGCCTGCCGATGCAAGGGACGCATGTTCGTGCCCCGGTCCGGGAGGATCCCGCATGCCGCGGAGCGGCTGGGCCCGTGAGCCGTGGCCGCTGGGCCTGCGCGTCCGGAGCCTGTGCTCTGCAACGGGAGAAGCCACGACAGTGAGAGGCCTGCGTACCGCAAAAAAAAAAAAAAGAGTTATGCATCAGTCTATTCTTATTTCTTAAGAGCTTTCTCTGATGAAATAATTATTTTTACTGAAAGAAAAATTATGTTGCCTTTTTTGTAGAAATGTGTAAGTTGGTCCTAATATTAATATGGAAGTGCAAGGAACCCAGGATATCCTAAACGGTTTTTTAAGTGATGAACAAAGTTGAAGGTCTCACACTTCCTGGTTTCAAAAGTGACTACAAAGCTACAGTAATCAAAACTGTGTAGTACTGCCATAGGATAGCTACTATGGACCAAACTGTGCCTCCCCCAAATTCATATGTTGAAGCCCTAATCCTCAATGGGACTATATTTGGAAATAGAGCCTTTAAGGAGGTAACTAAAGTTAAATGAGGCCGTGAGGATTGGGGCTCTAATGGGACTGGTATCTTTATAAGAAAAGGAAAAGACATCAAGAGTGCTCATGAACAGAGAAAAGGCCATGTGGGGACAAAGCAAGAAAGAATCCATCTGCAAGCCAGGAACAGAGGTCTCACCAGAAACCAGCCCTGCTGGCACTTTGATCTTGGACTTCCAGTCTCCAGACTGTGAGAAAATAAATTTCTGTTGTTTAAGCTACCCAGTCTTTGTTATTTTACTATGGAAACTCTAGCAGACTAGTACAGAAGTCTTTCTCAACCCTCATAACAGCTCATTACAATTTCCTTATACCACTTTTCAAAAGTTACCTTGTAATTTTTAAAGGTCACCTTTAAGAAATTGTTAGTAATTTGCATATGTCTTCTCTCCTCTGGTGTAATATTAACTTCTCAACAAGAATCATGTTTTATAAATTTGTGTCTTCCTCCCACAGCACCAAAGATAGTGTGTTTATGTCCTTTGTTATATTACACATTTTAAAAATAGGTTAGTAGTTATTAATATTAGGGAGAAATATCACTTTGTTATTGTCTTTATTTGGAGATTAAATACAGTTTAAGGACATGTATATAGGTACCATATTAACAAGGGGTAGACTGATGGTTAATTTTGTGTGTCAGCTTGGCTGGGCTATAGCACTCAGTTATCCAATCAAACACTAGGTGCTGCTATGAAGGTGTTTTGTGGACCTAGTTTACATCTACAATTAATTGACTTTTAAATAAAGAAGATTATCCTCAATACTCTTGGAAGGCCTCATTCAATTAGTTGAAAGGCCGCAAAAGGAAAAGTGAGGTTTCCTTGAGGAAGAAGAACTAACACGTCAATACTGAAATGACAACTCTTGCTTGAGAGCAGCCTGCCAGCCTGCCCTGCACATTTTGCACTAGCCAATCCCCACAATTGCATGAGCCACTTCTGTGAAATAAATCTGTTAATATATATAGTCTACTGGTGCTGTTTCTCTGGAGAAACCTGAATCAAGCACCTTTTAGCTATTGTACTTATCAATGCTAGAATTCCCATTTGATTCTTTTTTGAAATGTCTATCTCTTTATTGAGATTCTATATTCATTGAGTCATTGTCATAATTTTCACACTGAAGTATAGTTTTCTTTAAATATTTATTTATTTATTTTTGGCTGCGTCGGGTCTTAGTTGCAGCACACAGCCTCTGTAGTTGTGGCATGCGGGCTCTGTAGTTGCAGCACACGGGCTTCCTTGCCCTGCGGCATGCGGGATCTTAGTTCCCTGACCAGGGATGGAACCCGCGTCCGCTGCACTGGAAGGTGGATTCTTAACCACTGGACCACC
Source organism: Neophocaena asiaeorientalis asiaeorientalis (assembly GCF_003031525.2). Classification (NCBI taxonomy): domain Eukaryota; kingdom Metazoa; phylum Chordata; class Mammalia; order Artiodactyla; family Phocoenidae; genus Neophocaena; species Neophocaena asiaeorientalis. The sequence goes on from NW_020172006.1 coordinate 821,242, forward strand.
AGGGAAGTCCCTGAGGTATAGTTGATTTACAACATTATATTAGTTTTAGGTATACAACATAGTGATTCAGTATTTTTACAAATTATACTCTACTAAAAGTTACAAGATAATGGCTATAATTTCCTGTGCTATACAATATATCCTTGTTGCGTATCTATTATATAAAGAGCATTTTGTATCTCTTAATCCCATCCCCCTAACTTGCCCGTCCCGTTTCATCATAATTTTGATTCTTTATGAATAGTTTCCTTTAGTTCTTTGAACACATTTAGAGTAGCTTCTTTGAAGTCTTCGCTAAATCAAATATATGGGAGTGCTCAGATACTGTTTCAGTTGATGAGTATGAGTCACATTTTTTTGTTTCTTTGCATGTCTTGTAATTTTTTATTGAAAACTGGGTATTTTAGATAATGTATTATAGAGTCTGGATTTGGATTTTCCCCCTACATTGTTGTTCTTAGTTTATTTGTTTCTGTTTAGTCACTTGCCTAAACTAAATCTGTGGATTCTGTCTCCCATGCAATGTGTGGCCACTGAAATCTGTATTAAGGGCTTTTTTTTTTCTCTTTTTTTTTTTTTCGTCCGTGCCACATGGCTTGTGGGAACTCCCCAACCAGGGATTGAACCCTGGTCCCAGAAGTGAAAGTGCCAAGTCCTAATCACTGGACCGTAAGGGAGTTCCCCTTGTTTTTACTTTTAAGCTTGGCTTCCTAGGGGGTCTCCTCTGTGCGTATATGTCTTAGTGTACAGCCAAAGATTGTGTTCAAACACCTCAAGCCAGTAAGACTTAACCCTCTCTACTGATGGATCAGCATCTGTGCTGGGGAGTACATTCAATGTTCAGATGTTTTCATCTCTTCCCTGGCCCTTACATTCTTCTGAGTCCTTCTGAGCCCCCTCACCTCTTCACTTTGCATGTTCTATAGGCTCCATTGGCCCAGAACATTTCCATGACTTAGGCCTATTCCTGTCTTTGATGCATATGCTCACAGCCTTTGCTCCACTCAGGATAGAGAGCTTATCAAGCACCTCTTGGGAATTCCTTTTAAATCCCTGTCTACTCTGACAATCCATTGCTTGTTCCAAACAGGCTTACAATATTAAGGAAGCAGAGCCACCTGCCATCCATATTTACTTGCCACTGAAATCACCAGGTTAACTGAAAATGCTCTAAATCAAGTGAGCCTCCTCTGCCTTAGCAGCAAGACTGTTGGTTTTCATGCCCTGCCCCAATCAAGTTGAACCTCTGTGCCAACAGAACTGTTGTAGGGGCATGGGAGTAATCCCAGGCAAGAACAACAAAACATCTTACTGTTCTTATCTGAAATTCAGTGGTTTTCATGAATAAGCGTTTTTCAGTTTGCAATATATCTTTAATATTATTTCCAGAGTGCCAAATTTTTATTTTGACAGTTTTGTCCAGCTTTATACCTGCTTTTAGGGAAAGGATTTGTCAACTTCCTCACTCCATCATGCTGAAGTAAATCTCCACCTTTAATTTTATCTCTCAAAAATATCCTGAGGGGCTTCCCTGGTGACGCAGTGGTTGAGAGTCCGCCTGCCGATGCAGGGGACACGGGTTCGTGTCCCGGTCCGGGAGAATCCCACATGCCGCAGAGCAGCTGAGCCTGTGCGTCCGGAGCCTGTGTTCCGCAACGGGAGAGGCCGCGGCGGTGAGAGGCCCGTGTACCACAAAAACAAAAAAAAATCCAGAGAATTCCCTCCAGCGTCTGAGAAGTAATTGTAGTATCTAGTTTCCATGGTTGGATGATTCAGGATCCCAAGAAAAACATTTCACTTGTTAGACCTCTGGAGAAGAAGTGACAACCACATAAATGAGAAAGATGCTTCTTAACTCATAGAGGACCAGGGCTTACTATATTTTGTATACAGCATTATAATTTGAAATACATTCTGTTTATAGTATAGCTCCTGTATTTTGGAGCTGTTTCAACCTTACTTTAAAACTGATTTACTATATTTTTCTTTTAATTTCAGAGTTCAATTAAGTTCCTTATGTCTTCCCCTGAAATTGCTTCCCTCTCATGGGGGCAAATGAAAGTACACGGCTCTACTAAAGTCTATAAGGACTGCAAAGTGTGGCCAGGGGGAAGTCGGGCTTGGGATTGGAGAGAAACAGGAACTGAGGTAAGCTATTAGTGTATGGTTGACACTGCATATGGTTGACACTGCATAAGGTTGACCAAGTGATTTTCAAACTCCTAAGCCATAATGACAAAGTTCCAAGTAAAAAGTAACTATTTCTTTCATTCTCTCTCTCTCTCGATATAATACACATACCATTAAACTCACCATTAGAGTTTTAAAGTATGCAATTCAGTGGATTTTTTGTCATAACCTTGTACAATAGCTACCACTACTAACTCCAGAATATATTTATCACCCCAAAGGAAACCCCATAACCATTAGCAGTCACTACCCATTCTTCCCTCCCTCCAGCTCCTGGCAACTACTACGTTCTGTTGCTATAGATGTGCCTATTCTAGATGTTTCATATAAACAAAATCATTCAGTTCCCTTAAGCACATACCTAGGATTGGAAATTCTGGGTCATACGGTAACTCTATGTTTCACCCTTTGAGGAACTGCCAGACTGTTTTCCAAAGTAACTGCACCATTTTACATTATAGATGTTAGAAATGTATGATGGATCCAATTTTTCTAAATCCTTCCTCGTCAACTTTTATTTGTTTTGCTTTGTTTTTATTATACCACCCTAGTTGATGTGAAATGTTATCTCATTGTGATTTGAAATTTCATTTCCTTTATATTGCAGCTCCTCAAGTATTCTCAGTGTGCCATGACCAAAATAGGGTCTCCATTCCATGAGTGGAGGTTGGATAAAAGAAGGGAACCCCCTACCTCTCCACCACACTCACTTGGGACTAAGCTTCAGCAATAGATAGCTGCAGGCAGTATGAGAAACACTGATGTCCTGATTCTCCCAGGAAGAAAGCCTTACAGCTGGTAGCTGAGAGAAGAAATAGCCCTATGTTCTTGGCTGCAGCAGTCTGGAGTGGAGTCTCACCTCACTGAACTAGGAGGAGGCAGGCAGGCAGCAGCCTTTCTTGAAATATCACAGATTTTCACCTTTCCTACCAAATATTTATATTTTTTCTTGAATACGTATTTCTTAATTTGCTGTTTCCTCTTTGAACCTTTTCCAAAGTCTTGGCATGATTGGGGTTAAAAAAATTTTTTTTTAGGTTATGTTTGTTGGTTTGTTTGTTTTAATAATTTACACTTAGGTGCAAGTAATGGAGCTCTTCATCCAGTAGTGATGGAAGTTGATCCTTCCATTCTGAAGGATAGTTTTGCTGGATATACAATTTGTGATAGACAGTCTTTTTCTTTCAATACTTTGAAAATGTCATCCCACTTTTTTTGGCATTAACTGGTTACTAATGAGAAATCAAATGTTATTAAGATTTCTTTGGATTTGACAAGTCACTTCTCTCTTGCTGCTTTCAAAATTCTCTCTTTATATTTAACTTTTGACAATTTGACTATGATACATCTACATGTGGATCTCTTTGAGTTTATCCTACTTGGAATGTATTGAGCTTCATAGATGTGTAGATTGTGGTTCATCATCAAATTTCAGACATTTTCACCCATTATTTCTTCAAATATTCTTTCTGCCCCTTCTATCTCTTCTCTGTGAAAACTGTTAGGGAGTATGTTGTGTGTTTTGGGGGGTTTTTTTTGGTAGGGGTTTCCAGTGTCCCACAGTTCATTGTTTTCATTCATTTTTCTATCCTTTTTCTCAGATTGGATCATCTCAATTTACCTTTCAGTTTTGCTGATTCTTACCTGCCATTGTACCCCATTAGTGAACTTTTCATTTCAATATTGTACTTTTCAGCTCCAGGATTTCCTTTAAAAAATAATTTCTATCTTTTTATTGTTATTCTCTATTTGGTTAGATACTGTTCTCACACTTTTCTTTAGTTCTTTAGATGTGGTTTCCTGAAACAATGACAGAAGTTTCCCTATATGCCTAAAACCAATAGGTGTTCCACTTTATGGTAAGGGGCTCTGTATGCAATTTGGGGTATGCGATCAACACTTAGCCAGACAGTTTAAAACTCTGCTTGCTCCTTGCTTATGCAGACTCTCAAGGGTACCCAGAATTGTGATCTTAGGGCCTTTTCATGTCATTCCTGAGCATGTGCACAATCCTGGACATGTGTTTGGCCTTTTCAATACCAAGGTTCATACCTGAGCTTTTCAAAGCCCCCATAAACATCTCATTTCTTATTTTTTTCATTTTAGTTTATTGGAACCTCTCATTTGCCCTGTTGTCTACTGCCTCAGGCAGCTGCACTGTTAAACAATTGTCTGTGACTGTTTTTGACAAGCTTCTCTGGGATAAAAGATGGTTTGCACTGGCAAACTCCAAGTCAGATCAAATAGAGAGCCTATAAGTGGGGCTTTCCAAGGAACCACCAGACAGGTCAAATAATGACAGTTCTCTGGGAATGGGCATTTGAAGGAGCTTTAATCCATTAGGTGATTGCAAAGCTGGTGGTTTTCACTGTGATTCCAGGTTGTTGCTTTCCAAGGTGACCACAGAAGTGGGGATGGGATAGTGGGGTGTGATAAAGTCCCCCACTGTTATTGTGTTACTGTCAATTTCTCCTCTTATGTTTGTTAACATTTGCTTTATATATTGAGGGGTTCCTATGTATTTACAATTGTTATATCTTCTTCTTCGATTGATCCTTTGATCATTATGCATATGTCCTTCTTTATCTCTTATAACAATCTTCATTTTAAAGTCTACTTTCTCTGATAAAAATATTGCTACTGTGGCTTTGTTTTGATTTCCATTTGCATGGAATATCTTCTACTGTCCCCTCGCTTTGAGTCTGTATGTGTCTCTAGATCTGAAATGAAGTCTCTTGTAGGCAGCATATATACAGGTCCTGTTTTGTATCTATTCAGCCAGTGTATATCTTTTGGTTTGTGCATTTAGTTTGTTTACATTTAAGGTAATTATCAATAGGTATGTTACTATTGCCATTTTGTTAATTGTTTTGGATTTGTTTATGAGGTCTTTTTTCCCCTTTCTTCTTTTGTTCTCTTCTCTTGTAATTTGATGACTATCTTTTTTTTTAATTAATTAATTTATTTATTTTTGGCTGTGTTGGGTCTTTGCTGCTGCACACAGGCTTTCTCTAGTTTGTGGTGAGCGGGTGCTGTCCTTTGTTGCAGTGCATGGGCTTCTCACTGTGGTGGCTTCTCTTGTGGAGCAGGGGCTCTAGGCACACAGGCTTCAGTAGATGTGGCACGTGGGCTCAGTAGTTGTGGCTCGCAGGCTCTAGAGCGCAGGCTTGGTAGTTGTGGCGCATGGGCTTTGTTGCTGTGTGGCATGTGGGATCTTCCCGGACCAGGGCTTGAACCTGTGTCCCCTGCATTGGCAGGTGGATTCTTAACCACTGCACCACCAGGGAAGTCCTTGATGACTATCTTTAGTGTTATGTTTGGATTCCTTTTTCTTTTTTGTGCATATATCTATTAGAGATTTTTGTTTACAGTGAGGCTTTTGTGTAGCAGTCTGTATATATGCTTAAGTTGCTGATCTCTTAATGTCCAATGCATTTTAGATAACCTGCATTTGTACTCTCTTCTCCTCACACTTTTTTTTTTTTTTTGGCCATGCCACACAGCATGTGGGATCTTAGTTCGCTGACTAGGGATTGAACCCACACCCCCAGCAGTGGAAGCACAGAGTCTTAACCACTGGACCACCAGGGAAGCCCCACAATTACTTTTTTTGATATTATATTTTACATCTAATTGTTTTGTGTATCCCTTAACCACTTATTGTGGTTACAAATAATTTCACTACTTTTGTCATTTAACCTCCCTACTAGCTATATGTTTGGATGATTTCCTACCTTTATTGTATGTTTGCCTTTACCAGTGAGCTTTTCCATTTCGTAATTTTCTTGTTCCTAGTTGTGGCCTTTTCTTTTCTGCCTAGAGAAGTTCCTTTAGCATTTGTCGTAAAGCTGGTTTGGTGGTGCTGGATTCTTTTAGCTTTTGCTTGTCTGTAAAGCTTTTGATTTCTCCTTCAAATCTGAACAAGAGCCTTGTTAGGTCGAGTATTATTTGATTGTAGATTTTTCTCTTTCATCACTTTAAGTGTATTGTGCCACTCCCTTCTGGCCTGCAGAGTTTCTGCTGAAAAATCAGCTGATAGCCTTCTGGGAGTTCCTTTGTATGTTATTTGTTGCTTTTCCCTTGTTGTTTTTAATATTCTATCTTTAATTTTTGTCATTTTGATTACAACATGTCTTAGTGTGTTCCTCTATGGGTTAATCCTGTATGGGACTCTGCGCTTCCTAGACTTTGGTGATTATTTCCTTTCTCAGGAAAGGAAAGGTTAGGGAAGGTTTCAGCTGCTATCTCTCCAAATGTTTTTTCAGGCCCTTTCTCTCTTTTTCTGGGATCCCTATAATGCAAATATTAGTGTATTTGATGTTGTCCCAGAGGTCTCTCAAACTGTCCTCATTTCTTTTCATTTTTTTTTCTTCTTTCTGTTTGGCAGTGGTGATTTCCACTACTCTGTATTCCAGCTCACTGATCCATTCATCTGCTTCATTTAATCTACTATTGATTCCTTCTAGTGTGTTTTTCATTTCAGTTATTGTATTTGTCAGTTCTGTTTGGTTGTTCTTTATACTTTCTAATTCCTTGTTAAAAACTTCTAATTTCTCACTCTGTGCATCCATTCTCCTCCTGAGTTCTTTGATCATCTTTACGATCATAACTCTGAACTCTTTCGTGGGTAGATTGCCTATCTCCATGTCACTTAGTTCTTCCTCTGGGGTTTTATCTTGTTCCTTCATCTGAAACATATTCCTCTGTCTCCTCATCTTTTCTAAATTGCTATTTGTATTTTTATGTATATGGTAGGTTAGTTATGTTTCTCCACCTTGGAAAAGTAATCCTCTGTAGGAGACGTCCTATGTATCCCAGGATTACACTCCCCTCTCGTCACCCAAGGGCCAGGGGCCAGCTGGTCCCAGGGTAGTGTCTAGCCTGCAGCAGGCTGCAGGACTATAGTTTTCTTAGTTCTGATGTCTGCCCACTGGTGGGTTGAGCTGGGTCTTGGCCCTCTGGTGGGCAGGGCTGTGTCTAGAAGCTGTCTAGAGGTGGCTGTGGGCTCAGGAAGTCTTTAGGCAGCCTGTCTGCTGATGGGTGGGGCTATGTTCCCATCCCATTTGGCCTCAGGCATCCCAGCAGTAAAGCCTACAGCCTGTTCCGTTCTGCCGGGTCTTGATGTGCCAAGGTGTGTCAGCCTCCAGGAGAGCTCATGCAGATGAATACTCCCTGATGTTTCTGCCACCATTGTCTATGTCCCCAGGGTCTCCCCCACCCCAGGAGACCCTCCAAGACCAGCAGGTAAGTCTGGGCCTGTCTTCTGTCAAATTACTGCTTTTACCCTTGGTCCCAGGGTGTATGAGATTTTGTGTATGCCCTTTAAGAGTGAAGTCTCTATTTCCATCAATCCTGAGGAGCTTCTGCGTTCAAGTCCTGCTGGCCTTCAAAGCCAAGTCCTCTTCATGGTGCCAGACCTCTGGGCTGGAAGGCCTTAGTGGGGCTCAGAACTCTCACTCCTGTGCGAGAACCTCTGTAATATAATTAATCTCCAGTTTGTGGGTTGCCCACCCGGGGAGTATAGTATTTGATTATATCGTGAGTCCACCCCTCCTACCAGTCTCATTTTGGTGCCTTTGTTTTGAATTGCATGCACTCATTGTTTTGATCCAGACACCTAGTTGTTTGTTAGCTACCAACCTGGATCTTAAAGAAAGGAATATACCTTTCTTTATAAAAAGAAAGGATTGGTAAAAGAAATGAGAGGGCTTTGAGATATAGAAGGGACAGAATGAGAGCAGGCTGAGGAATAAGAAGCTATAATGCTCGTGAACCAAATGACTCCATTGGATTGTTTCATAGAGTAAAGCTAGTGTGGTGTAAGACTAGGCAGTGGTATAGTTGAGGGTGTCGGGTGTCTGCAGAGCTCAGTTTACATTTTATTCAGTAGATTAGACATAGCCACTTCAGATACTTAAACAGAAGATTGATTTGACTGACAAAAATTATCCAGACTATGGGTTTAAGATATATTGGAGTACCAACTTATGAGTGTGCCACACTGGAGAGATTTTTTTCTTCAGAAATGGATTTAACGCTATATATTATATTTCTCCCATATAAGACTACATGAGTTAGTATTACCCTTAACCTCATTCTGTATTTAAGGAAACTTAATAAGCACAGAGTTTAGAGCTAGAAAGCTAGAAAAATGTGAAATCAAATAGTAAATTCAGGTCAGATTCTAACTTTCTTCCCTGTCCCTTTCTACTACATCATGATTCCTCTTGTAAACTTCAACACTAAAGACTACAAAACTGTGAAGTTGCCAGTGATGATAACAGGAAAATAGGAAAAGGTTGCTGTAGGTTTAGTTTTCATCTTGTTAAGTTTCATTTGTCAGTAGAATAAACAAGAGGAGGTGTTCTAGAACTAGTTGGAGAGAGAAGAACTAGGAAAGATGAGAGAAAAGCTGAGCTGTTGACTAGAACTTACCTGTATAGAGGCAAAAGGACATCAAATCAAAGCTATTAAGCCTCAGAGTCCTCATCTATAGAATGGAGATAGTAATATTACCCACCTCACAGAGTTGATCTAAGGGTTACTGTACTGTGCTAGATATGGTGTAGGCACTCAATAAATTAAGCTGTTATTGTTAAGTTAGTAGTAGTGTGGGTGGATATGAAACAGCAAATATGAAAACTATTAAGAAGGTGAGGGGGTTGGATTGGGAGTTTGGGATTAGTAGATGCAAACTGGTATATACAGAATAAATAAACAAGGTCCTACTGTGTAGCACAGGGAACTATATTCAGTATCCTGTGATAAACCATAATGGAAAAGAATATGAAAAAGTATGTATATATTTATGTATAATTGAGTCACTTTGCTGTACAGCAATTAACACAACATTGTAATTCAACTGTATTTCAGTAAAAAATTAATTTAAGGGCTTCCCTGGTGGCGCAGTGGTTGCGAGTCCGCCTGCTGATGCAGGGGACACGGGTTCGTGCCCCGGTCCGGGAAGATCCCACATGCCACGGAGCGGCTGGGCCCGTGAGCCATGGCCACTGAGCCTGCATGTCTGGAGCCTGTGCTCCGCAACGGGAGAGGCCACAACAGTGAGAGGCCCATGTACCGCAAAAAAAAAAAAAAAAAAAAAAAATTAATTTAAGAAAAGAAGGTGAAATTGGCAGGATAAGGCAGTTTATTAGATTTAGCAGGCAAAGGAGAATACTAGCATGGATAAATGGGTACATGGTGGTGCCATTTATTGAGATTGGGTATATGAAGAGGAGGAACAGATGTGTTTGTGTTTGGGGCAGAGGCTGGGTAGAGAAAATGATTAATTCTTTTGGAATATGTTGAGCTTGAACTTACAATAGGGCATCAAGAGATATCTAGTAGATATTTAGATTTATAGGTCCAGGCACTGTCACATTTTAACTAGATACCTTAACCAAGTTATATAGCCTGACTGTGCCTCAGTTTAACCATTTATAAAAGGAGAATAATAATGTCTGTTTGTCATGGCTTCATGTAAGAGTAATAAATGGGTTGGGAAGAATAAATTTGAAAAATGCATGCCACTTACCATCATGCAAATTCATTCTTTCTCTCACTCAGTATTTCTCAGTGTGATTCATGGATCTCACAGTGCATCAGAATCACCTAGAGCTTTGTTTAAAATGCATGTTCTGTATCTCCTGCACTCTTCCCAACTACTGAATCATAATCTCTTGGGGATGGGACCTGGAAAATATATTTCACGTGGTTGCTTTGAATACTAAATATGTTCCTCTTTGTAAAGCATCTACCACAGTGCCTGTCACATAGTAGACACTTGATCTTTTTAAGTTTTTTCTTTTCTCCCTTAGTTACCCTAGCACAACGCCTAGCACATAATACTGCTCTACGGTATGTTTCTCAACTATAGAAATGACTGCATTAATTCTTTTAAAAGTCTTGGACATGAAACACTCTGATTTGTACATCAAATGCTGCTTAATAGGGAATCCTTGAGGGAATTAACTGCCTGAGAGTGTTTAGGGGATTTCTTTTTACTTGAGAGTACTACAGTGGTTTATGCCATGAACTGATGGAGGTATTATCTCTAGTTATTTTTCATGCTCTAAATATATAGTAGTATTGTTCAGCTATTCTTCTTTTTGGCTGCATCATGCAGCTTATAGGATTTTAGGTCCCCAACCAGGGATTGAACCTGTGCCCACAGCAGTGAAAGCATCGAGTCCTAACCACTGGACTGCCCGAGAATTCCCTTGTTCAGCTATTCTTTTTAACGAACTACCCAAAACTTAGTGATTTACAATAATAAGTGTTTATTATCATGCTTATAGGTCTAGCTGGAGCAGCTCTACTCCAGGCTGCAGTTGGCAAGCTGGCTGGGTACTCCATATGTCTCTTATCCATCTTAGACCAGTGAACTAGCCAGGACCTGATCTTCTCATGGTGTTATCTGAAGCTCACAAACACAAGCCCCACTGAGCAAGTATATTTCAAGGCTTTGCTTGCCCCAGGTTCACCAACCTAAGTTCCCACATCAGTAGGGCACAGAAGTATATTCTGCCCACAGTAAGAGGGCAAAAAGAGTGAATATTTGCTGAACAGTTATCCAAACTATCAGAATATTCAATCACATGTTGTACATCTGCATATGAGTTGTTCCTTGGGCAACTTAAACCGAACATATCCAAAGTTGATTTCATTTCCTTTTCCCTACCTCCCCACCCCCCACAAATATCCAGGTACTTTCTTGTGTTCTGCGTCTCCATTAATGGAATCACTATCCACCCAGTCACCTAGAAGAGAAACATCAGACAAAAGTTTTATTTCTCCAGTTTTCTCCTCCACCATATCCAACAAAGTACATTTGTTGACTTGGCCAACATAAAGCTAGTCATGTCACTGCTCTGCTTAGAAAATTTCAAAGGCTTTCCATAGACCTCAGAATTAAGCAGAAACTCCTTAGGATAGTGTTCAGGGCCATTTTTTAAAAACAATGATACAGTTCCAAATTTTTCCTTCATTCTCATCCCCTATATTTTATAACACATCTGAAGACCTAGCTATTCCATACCAAATACATATTCCCTTACAAACCTACCATGATCTTTGATTCTCTGTACCTTTGCTAAAACCACCTCCTTTTATTTATTGTTATTTATTTATTTGATTGCGCTGGGTCTTAGTTGTGGCAGGCGGGCTCCTTAGTTGTGGTTCACCAGCTCCTTAGTTGCAGCACGTAGGCTCCTTAGTTGCGGCAGGTGGGCTCCTTAGTCGTGGCATGCGAACTCCTAGTTGCGGCATGCATGTGGGATCTAGTTCCCTGACCAAGGATCGAACCCAGGCCCCCTGCATTGGGAGCACAGAGTCTTATCCACTGTGCCACCAGGGAAGTCCCTAAAACCATTTCATTTACTTGAAATGACCTGCTTCCCTTGGTACCTGTTGGAATCTTATATATTCTTTAATGCCTAGCTTTTGTTTTATCTCCTCTATGAAGCACTTCCTGATGATAATCCTTGTGAGAATGAGCTGCTTACTCCATTCTCAGTATTCCTATAATACTTTGTGCCTCTATTTTAGCACTTAGTGCAGTTCACCTGTATTGTACTGAGTGTGTATTTACGTGTTTCCCTCACTAAGTGGTGAACTCCCTAAGGGCGAGAACTATGCATTTGGCACAGTGCCCATAAAGTATGGGCTCAATAAATGTTGGCTACATTGAATTTTTAATTATAAATGTCATTAAAAAATTTTTTTTATACTTTGTGACATTCCTTCTGAGGTAGGTTAATGTGATTCCTTTTTTATCAGTTTAAGGGTGGGAAGGGGCAGATGATATAGTGATTGCAGGATGGAAATATCAAGAAAATTTACTGTCTTCAACCAGTGTCCTTGAAATAATAATTACTACTACCTACTCCCAAATCTCTACCAATCATTAAACAACTGCTGTGTGCCTGATCAAATATAGCGTTTCCAGGGTCACACCACTAATAATTTTTGGGACCAAGATTTGAACCTGAGTCTTACTATAAAGCCTATACTTTTCTACTATTGCATACTGTGCTCACTCATTTCTATCTTAAAGCAATAACTCTCTTATTGGAGAAGAGTTTTCTATGTGGAAACATGCATAGGTCTTTCATTTATATATCCTTTTGTTAGGCTGAAAGGGGACAAGGAGGAAGATATGACAAAAGTGTAAATTTAAAATAAAGCCAAACCAATTAGCAGGCACCTAAAGAGAACCAAAGGAAATGTGGAAACTTTACCCCACCTATTTAAAAAAAATTTTTTATTGACATATAGTTGATTTTAGTCCCACCTTTTAATTTTAAACATTAAACCTATGAAACAGTTGTATGAATATTACAATAAATAGCCGCACACCCTTTCTCAAAATCTTCAAGTTGTTAATACTTTGCCATGTTGGTGTTTTCTCTCTAAACACACACACACACACACACACACACACACACATACACACACACACACACACACACACACACATTTTTCCCCAATCATTTGAGTGCAAATGGCAGATATTTTAGCATTTCTTTCCTAAGAACATAAACATTCTCCTACATAGCCACAATATCATTCTCACAAATAAGGATATTATCCTTGATACAATATTACTATTTAGTATACAGCCTATCTTCAAATTTCCCCCCAAATGCCCTCTATAACTATTGCCGATTTTGTGGGTTTATTTTTATATATAATACAGGCAATAGGTGTAAAGTATAACATAATTCTCAGAGTCTTGTCCATTTGATCAGACTAAAGGTTCTAGTACTTAGGACACAAAAGGAAAGATAGATGAGCTGAGCTGTCCCTAACCCTTTCTGCTTTTGTGTGTGTTTGGTTTTGCTTGTGTTTTCCCATTTACCTTCTAAACTTGGTTGACCTGAAAAGCCTATGTTGAACCTCTCCCGCCCCTTTTTCTATTTTGAAATATTTTGAACCTATATAACAAATTGGAAAAAAATAATAAACACGTATACCATCAGCCTAGATTTACCAGTTTTTAATATTCTGGCACATTTACTTTTTTATCTTTCGGTGGCTTTCTCTCTCTCTCTCTCTGAATAACTATATTTGCTGAATCATTTGGAAGTAAGTACTGACATCATGATACTTAACTCTAAATACTTCAGCCTGTATCTAATAAAACAAAGGCATTCTGCCTTACATAATCATAATGTTACACTCAAGAAATCCAACATTTATATAATATTAAATAGCATCAACTCCATAGTCAAATTATAACAATTGTTCCAATAAAATAACATCTATTATAGCTGGCTTTCCTTTCCAACCCAAGATCCAGTCAGGTGTCATGCATTGCATTTTGTTGTCGTGTTTCTTTACTCTACCAATAGACAGATTTATTGATTGAAGTATAATTGACCTACAATACTATGCAAGTTTCAGGTGCACAACATAATGATTTCATGTTTCTATACATTACAAAACGATCACCACGATAAGTCTAGTTACCATCTGTTACCATACACTATTATTGACTATATCCCCCATGCTGCATATTTCATCCCTGTGACTCATTTGTTTTTTTTGTTTTTTAATTAATTAATTTATTTATTTTTGGCTGCATTGGGTCTTTGTTGCTGTGCACGGGCTTTCTCTACTTACTGCGAGCAGGGGCTAGTCTTCGTTGTGGTGTGTGGGCTTCTCATTGTGGTGGCTTCTCTTGTTGTGGAGCTTGGGCTCTAGGCACACAGGCTTCAGTAGTTGTGGCACACGGGCTCAGCAGTTGTGTCTCGTGGGCTTTAGAGTGCAGGCTCAGTAGTTGTGGTGCACAGGCTTAGTTGCTCTGCGGCATGTGGGATCTTCCTGGACCAGGGCTCGAACCCATATCCCCTGCATTGGCAGGCGTATTCTTAACCACTGTGCCACCAGGGAAGCCCGACTCATTTATTTTGTAAGTTTGTACCTCTTAATGTCCCTCACCTATTTCACTCATCTCCCCCACAACCTCCCCTCTGGCAACTATGTGTTTATTCTTTGTATCTATGAGTCTATTTCTGTTTTGTTTTTTAGATTCCACATATAAATGAAATCATACAGTATTTATCTTTCTCTGACTTAATTCACTTAGGATAATACCCTCTAGGTCCATCCATATTGTCACAAATGGCATTATTTAATTCTTTCGTATGGCTGAGCAATATTCCATTGTATATATGAACCACATTTTAAAAAAATTTTGTTTATTATTTATTTTTGGCTGCACTGGGTCTTCGTTGCTGCGCGTGGGCTTTCTCTAGTTGCGGCGAGCAGGGGCTACTCTTTGTTGCAGTGTGCGGACTTCTCATTGCAGTGGCTTCTCTTGTTGCGGAGCACAGGCTCTAGGCGCACAGGCTTCAGTAGTTGTGGTGCGTGGGCTCAGTAGTTGTGGCTCGTGGGCTCTAGAGTACAGGCTCAGTAGTTGTGGCACACGGGCTTAGTTGCTCCGCAGCATGTGGGATCTTCCTGGACCAGACCTTGAACCCGTGTCCCCTGCATTGGCAGGTGGATTCTTAATCACTGCGCCATCAGGGAAGCCCTGAACTTTTAAAATTAAATTTTATTGGAGTATAGTTGCTTTACAGTGCTGTGTGAGTTTCTTGCTCTACAACAAAGTGAATCAGTCATACATATATATATATATTCCCCCCTTGGCAACCGTAAGTTTGTTCTCTACATCCGTGACTCTATTTCTGCTTTGCAAATAAGTTCATCTCCACCGTTTTTCTAATTTCCACATATAAGTGATATTATACTATATTTATTTTTCTCTTTTTGACTTACTTCACTCTGTATGACAGTCTCTAGGTCCATCCACGTCTCTGCAAATGGCACTATTTTGTTACTTTTTATGGCTAAGTAATATTCCATTGTATATATGTACCACATCTTCTTTATCCATTCCTCTGTTGATGGACATTTAGGTTGCTTCCATGCCCTGGCTATGGTAAATACCGCTGCAGTGAACATCGGGGTGCATGCATCCTTTTGAATTATGGTTTTCTCCAGATACATGCCTAGGAGTGGGATTGCTGGGTAGGCAGGCGGACTCTCAACCACTGCACCACCAGGGAAGCCCTGTTTGTAGAATTTTTGATGATGGCCATTCTGACCGGTGTGTGGTGACACCTCATTGTGGTTTTGATGTGCATTTCTCTAATAATTAGTGATGTTGAGCGTTTTTCATGTGTCTGTAGGCCATCTGTATGTCTTCTTTGGAGAAATGTCTATTTAGGTCTTCACCCATTTTTTGATTGGATTGGTTTTTTTCTATATTGAGCTGCATGAGCTGTTTGTATATTTTGGAGATTAATCCCTTGTCAGTTGCTTCATTTGCAAATATTTTCTTTGATTCTGAGGACTGTCTTTTCATTTTGTTTATGGTTTCCTTTGCTGCGCAAAAGCTTTTAAGTTTAATTAGATCCCATTTGTTTATTTTTGTTTTTATTTTCATTACTCTAGGAGGTGAATCAAAAAAGAGCTTGCTGTTATTTATGTCAAAGAGTGGTGTGCCTATGTTTTCCTCTGAGGGTTTTTATAGTGTCCAGTCCTTAATCCATTTTGAGTTTATTTTTGTGTATGGTGTTAGGGAGTGTTCTAATTTCATTTTTTTACATGTAGCTGTCCAGTTTTCCCAGCACCACTTATTGAAGCGGCTATCTTTTTTCCATAGTATATTCTTGCCTCCTTTGTCATAGATTAGGTGGCCATAAGTGCGTGTACCACATCTTCTTTATCCATTCATCTCTCTATGGACATTTAGGTTGCTTCCATATCTTGGCTATTCTAGTTTAGTTTTCTGAGAGTTTTCTTTTTTTTTAATCATAAATACATGGTGAACTTCATTAAATGCTTTTTCTGCATCATTTGACACAACTGTGTAATTTTTCTTCTTTACTTTGTGGTGAACTACATTGATTTTTAAAATATTGAACCAACCTTGGATTTGCTAATGTTTTGTTGAGGATTTTCATTAAATGTTTAAAATAGAATTCACCACTGAAATCATATGTGTGTAGAATTTTTTCTGTGGAAGGGTTTTAAATTATAAATTCAATTTCTAACATCTATAGGACTATTCAGATTTTCTGCTTCTTGTATTTTAATAAGTTGTGTCTTTCAAAAAATCTGTCCATTTCTTCTAAGTTGTCACATTTATTAGTGTAAATTTATTCCCAATTTTTAAAATTATTCTTCTGCTATCTGTATGATCTATAGTAATGTCCCCTTCATTCCTGGTATTTATGAATTGTGTCTTCTCTTTTTTCCTGATCAGTCTTACAATGGTTTCAATTTTATTAATCTTTTGAAAGAACCAACTTTTGGCCTTGTTGATTTTTCTCTGTCATTTGTTTCCCATTTCATTGATTTACATACATATATTCATTATTATCTGTCTTCTGCTTGCTTTGAATATGATTTGCTTCTGTTCTAGCTTTTTAAGGTGGGGGCTTACACCATTGATTTTAGACAATTATTTTTCTATTTTAAGTATTTAAAGTGATAAATTTGCCTATAAGCATTATATAGCTGTATTCCACAAATTCTGATGTATTTTTCCTTTACCCTTTAGTTCAAAATACTTTGTTGCTCGATTTCCAATTATTTATGGCTTTTCTAAATATCTTATTGTTATCAACAAATCTATTTTGTCAGATATCATATTCTCTGTTATTTCATTTCTTTGAAATTTACTGAGACTTATGTCAGCATAAGGTCTTAGTGACTGTTCCATGTACACTTGAAAAAACAATGTGTATTCTGCAGTTGTTGGGTGTAGTAACCTATAAATGTCTATTAGGTCAAATTAACTGACAGTGTTGCTAAAAGCTCCCATTTCCTTAATTAGACTCTTTGTCTATGTGTTTTATCATTTACTGAGAGAAGGTTGTTAAAATTTCCAACCATAGAGCTGGATGGACCTAGAGTATGTCATGCAGAGTGAAGTCAGAAAGAGGAAAACAAATACCGTATGCTAACACATATATATGGAATCTAAAAAAAACAAAAAAATGGTTCTGAAGAACCTGGGGCAGGACAGGAATAAAGACGCAGACATAGAGAATGGACTTGAGGACGTGGGGAGTGGGAAGGGTAAGCTGGGATGAAGTGAGAGAGTGGCATGGACATATATACACTACCAAATGTGAAACAGATAGCTAGTGGGAAGCAGCCGCATAGCACAGGGAGATGAGCTCGGTGCTTTGTGACCACCTAGATGGGTGGGATAGGAAGGGTGGGAGGCAGATGCAAGAGGGAGGAGATATGGGGATACATGTATATGTATAGCTGATTCACTTTGTTATAAAGCAGAAACTAACACACCGTTGTAAAGCAATTATACTCCAATAAAGATGTTAAAAAAAATCCAGCTACAGTGGTTTTGTCTCTTTTCTTAGTTCTGTTATTTTTGGGTTTTTAAAAATATTTATTTATTTATTTATTTATTTATGGCTGTGTTGGGTCTTAGCTGCAGCATGCAGGATCTTTCCTTGCAGCATGTGGGCTTCTCTCTAGTTGTGGCATGTGGGCTCCTCTCTAGTTGTGGCTCCAGAGTGCATGGGCTCTGTAGTTGTGGCACAGGGGCTCTTTAGTTGTGGTACATGGGCTCAGTAGTTGTGGCACGTGGGCTTATTTGCCCTGCCGCATGTGGGATCTCAGTTCCCAGACCAGGGATCAAACCTGCATCCTCTGCATTGGAAGGCGTTTTCTTAGCGGCTGGACCACCAGGGAAGTCCCAGATATGTTATTTTTGTTTTCATATATTTTGTAGCTCTTTCACTAAGAGTGTACAGATTTGGGTTGTTATGTTTTTCTTGATGGTCATTTAAGTATCATGAGATGAAACTCTTTTATCTGTAGTAATACTTCCTATCTTGATATTAACATAACCACACCCGCTTTCTTAGTGTTTGCATTTTGTATCTTTCTTTATCCTTTTACTTTCAACTTATGCCTTTATATTTCAAGTATATACCTTGTAAGTAGTGTTTAGTTGGGTCTTGCTTTTTAACTCAGTCTTTGCCTTTCATTAAACTATTTAGTCCACTTAAAGTTAATTACTGCTACAGTTATGTTTAAGTGTTAACATATTGCTATTTGTTTTCTGTTTGTCCTCATGTTTTTTATTCCTGCCTTTTTAGAGGGGTTAATCAAGTATTTTTTAATACTTCAGTCTGTCTCCTTTATTGTTTTTTTAGCTCATGTGTGTGTGGGTGACAGACAATTGCCTTAGGGAAGATTCAGGTTACACCTAAAGTAACAATTATTGTGTGCGTACAGTGGGCGGGGCACTGGGCTTAAGCACAACTCTGTGGTCATTAGGGCTAGTTCTTTCAAGTTTCAACGTTGCTCCCTAGGTTACAGTATTCTAATAAACAAAGGTTAACATGTTTCAGTTCAAATCCCAACTGTGCTACTTAGTAATTGTGTCATCTTGGCTAATGTGTATTTTGTGAGCTTCAGTTTATCTATAAAACAAGGAGAATGGATGCTTTCGTGCTACTATTAATGCAGATCACATGGAATAATTTCTATAGCTGTATTATGAAAATTGCAACTTTAAACATGTAAGATATTATTATTCCAGGATTTAATAAAAATACTCATATTTGTTCTTCTACCTTTTATAACAATTTCAATCCTATCTTCTCTAAACCATCAGCTTTTTAGACTGAAAAACCCTTCTTTCTTTGGTACATTTGTTGTTGTCTTGGTATATTCAGCAGCTCTTTCCCTAAACCATGTCTAACTATGATTAGAATGTACCCCTTCTACAACCACTGCATCAAGGCATACTCCTAGTCATACTTCAAGACGCAATTAAAACAGCCATGTCTTCCACGACAATTTTCCACTCTTATTCACTCCCCAGTAGTTGGGCTGGTATTTATTTACCAAACTCTAACTCCTGTATCCCCTTTGCTGATGTGGAAGCAGTTCAGAAGCCACCATCCTTTAACGTCATTAAACACCTTACCTTAAATATCCCTGGGAGAATCTGGGAAGACTTTACAGAGTGATAGGTTTTAAAGCATCAAAGTTTTCCTGGAGTTAAGTGGGAAAGGGGCTCAGAAAAAGGAAACGGTATGGAGCTTTCCAAGTTTTGGCATGGTGTGCAGGTGCTTTCTTCTCCCGCTTCATCTCTTTCCACTCACTTGTCACTTACACTTCAGTCATATGGAACTAATTGTAGTTCACTAGGTTGCTCTTTCCTCTGAGCCTTAGTTCATGCTATTCCCTGTATTTGGTATGCCTTGTTCCCGATTTCCTTTAACCTGGCTAATTCCTGTTTGTCCTTTAGGTCTCAGCTTAAATGTCACATCCTCTGGGGTGTCTTCCCTGACCCCCTGCCCTGACTCCCCAGGTCTGAATTAGGTGCCCTTTCTGTATGTTCTCACTACACCCTGAACATTACTTCTTTGTAGCACTTGTAAAACTACTGAAATTTCTTTGTAGTCTTCTATACTTTTCACTAGACTTAGAGCTCCATAAGGGCAGTACTGTATCTTCTGCTATTCCCAGGGCCCTAGTGAGGCTTGGCCTAGAGTAAACCTCAGTAAACATTTGTTCGGTGAATGAATGACTCTAACAGGAATGCTGACCGCAAAGAAAGATGAAAAGAGCAGGTAGCTGGTATACTTTCTCTTTCCATGTCCAGCATTCTCCTGGTGTGCAGCCTGCAGATGTGGAGGAAGTTGTCGAGAAGGGTGTGCAGATCCTTGTCATTGGCCGAGGGATGAGTGAGGCCTTGAAGGTAGGTATTGGTGAGCACAGCATTCCTGAGGACTTCTGGTAATCTCCTGGATCTTTACCTTAGAGATATGTCCTTCTTGGAAGTTCATCTCTATGTATCATGCACCCTCATTTTGCTGAGCCAGGGGATGGCCCAGGATAAAATAGTGGCTGCGTACTATTCTTCCTCATCAGGGTTGGACTCTCCGGTCTCTAATCATGGGCCTGTGCTGTTTCAACTATTTTTCAGAAATTCCTCAATCCTGGAATTTCTTTTAAGCTCTACAGCTATCAATATTTGGCTCTTTAGATTTTTACAGTACTTTCCATTTTTACAGTACTTTTAATTTTTCTTTTCTTGGGTACATTCAAGTTAAGCCTTTTTCCCCTTTCAGAAAAAGAAAGTTTATTTTTATTGTACTTACAGAAATAGTACATGCTTGTTGTAAAAGAGTCAATGCGGAACTGTAGAATTAAAAAGGTGAAAGATTTCCCCTTCCCAATCGTAACTGCTCCAATGCTCTCTCTATGCATCTACAAATATATACACACTTACACATACTGATATACATGTTTTTACATAAATAGGATCGCTCTACACATATTGTTCTGTAACTTTTTATTCACTTACATTATTGCATTGTGGACAGCCTTTCACATAAGTTTATAGAGATCTACCTCATTCTGTCCTTTATATAGATGTCGTAAAATCCAGTTCCCTACCAATGGAGGTGCCCTTTAGTTATATTTTTTAGTTTAACCTAGTTTTTTCCTCCATTAAAATGATCCCTATCTGTAAGACTACTGTTATTATAAAATTGTTCAGACATATAAAAAAGTAATGTAGGACATTTTAAAAAACATTTCACTCAGAGCTCCTTCTGACAAGGCAGAGTCTAATTAAAATCTATTTAAAATAATATTGAAGGCAAGCCAGAGTTGAGAAAATATCCAATAGCTGCCACTCTTGAGAATCTTTTATATAAATTCATTTACAAATATTTATTCAGCACCTTCTATGGGGCAGACACTATTCTAGGTACCAGGGACAACAAGCTAAACAAGGCAAACAAGGTTCATGGCCCTCATGGATAATAAAAATGTAGACAATTTCAGATCATAGTAAGTGCTGTGAAGAAAATGGTGACTTATGAGGGGCTGCTCTAAATGGGGTGATCAAGAAAGGCCTTTCTGAGAAGACGTTTGAGCTGCAGTGTACATACATTCATAAAATTTCATCCTCACACCAACCCTTTGATTTTAAGTATTACTGTCCCCGTTTTATAGGGGAGGAAATTGCAGTTGAAAGACTTTCAAAGGTCTCTTGGTTAGTACATAGCAAAGTTAGAATTTAGACTCAGGTTGGACTGACTCAAACATTTAACATTTATCTGGATTTGAATCAGTCAGGTTGGACTGACTCAAAACATTTAACGTTTTACATACCTTAGCTGAATTCATTCTCATACCAACCCTGTAAGCAGGTATTGTTATCCCTATTTACATACATGGAAACAAAGGCTCAGAGAATTTAATTCACTTACCCAAAGTCACAATGCTAGTAAGGACTTAAATTCAAGACTGACTCCAAAATCCATGCTCTTTCCAGTTTCCATATCACCTGAGCGGTCTGCACATGTTTCATGGTACTTCTGTTAACTTCTTAGAAGGCTTTTTGACTCCTTGGGACTCACTGCCAAATTCTGGGCTGGTGACACGCTGGGTGATTGAGGAGTGATGGTTGTCACTGTCCAGTTCTGTAGAATATACTTGCCTCATAGCAGGAAAAGAAACCCTGGGGGCCTTTCCCCCTGATTTACTCATCTTTTTCCTTCTTCCCAGGTACCCCCATCAACTGTGGAATACCTCAAGAAAAAAGGCATTGATGTGCGGGTCCTCCAGACAGAGAAGGCAGTGAAGGAGTATAATGCCTTGGTTACCCAAGGCATCAGGGTGGGAGGGGTCTTCCATTCTACCTGCTGATGGAGCCTTAAGAGAATAAATCACTAAGCAATGATGCCTGTGACTGTCACTCTTACCTCTGTCCACTCCAGCCCCCCCCCCCCCAAGCATTTTTAACAAACAGCTGCTCGTGCCAGGTCCTGTGCTAGGCTTTGGGGTGCATGGATGACTTAGGGAAGGTCTTTGTCCTGGCGGGTGGGGGCTGAAAATCAGGGGAGGAGACAGAAGTTTACCAAAGTTTAATATTGTGGCAAATGTTAGGCCAGAAGTAAGCGAAAATAAAGGCAAAAATAAAGAAAGCCTTCTGACTTGAAGTTTGGAAGCCAAAGAAAAGTTTCAGTGCATTAAAATCACATTGCAATTGATGCTTTGGAATGTTTAGTCATCAATTCAACCAATTTTTATTAAGTACCTTATATGCCAGGCACTGCTATAGGCTCCAGAGAAACAGCAATAAAAGTCTTGTGCTCATGAAGCTTATATTCTAGTGGGCAAAATAAACAAGTAAACAAATACATAATGTAAGTAGAATGTTATGAAGAAAAATAAAGCAAGATAAGAAAAAGAGTGATAGGGGCTATTTCAGATATGTGGTCAGGGAAAGTGTCTTTGTGCAATGACATATGAGCAGAGCCCTGAATGAACTGAGGCCACACGTCAATAACAGTAAAAGGAGCTATGCCTTGATACTAGGGTTCTAGGCAGGCTGTTCTACTAACTAAACCTGAGCCTTGCCAGACAGTTCTCTCTGCCTCAGATTCCCTCACTATAAAATGATGGGGCTGGACTAAATGCCTTTTAATGGTCCCTACTGGCATGGATAGCCTTTGCTCTATTAAATACCAGGTGGCCTTTGTGAAGCCTTAGAATAGACTGGCAGAATTATAATAGTAATCAGCATTACCTTATTTTTCATTTTTCCCCCTCTTTCAAGAGTTATGAGTATCAGCTTTGGTGTCAGATAGCCTTGACTTTGAACTGTGGCTTTCACGGCCACTCACTGGTTGGGCATTTATTTAATCTCTCAGAGTTTCACTGTTCTCATTTGTCAGATAGGGATCATATTAGTACCTGGAGTTATCATAGGTGTTAAGTTGGGTAATTCATAGAAAGTCTTGGCACATTGGCATGTGGTAAGGACTCAGTAAACTGAAACCATTGTCAGTATCTTTCTCCTAATGGGGCTGCTGTGTAAAGCTAACTGGTTTCATTTTATGGTTTTTAATATATCAGTTTATAATTTCACAGATTCATAGAATGTTGGAGCCCAAAGGAATTATCTACTCTATTCTCTCATTTATTCAGTACTTCTCTTTTATATTCATTTACTGAGAGTCTCTTACTAATATTCTTATGACCAATTATTGCTGGATCCTAGGGGTACAGGAAAGATATAGTTCTTGCCCTCAGGAGTTATGTGAGAGAGAAACAAATAAACAAGACAGTAATGATAGGGTGTGCTAACATTATACTAGTTACAAGGTCCAGTGGTGGCACAAAGGGTGGACTAACTTATCCTACCAGAATGGGAGGAAAATTAGGGAAGACGTCACTAATGACATAACACAAGTCTTAAAGAACAAGAAGAGGTTCATTTATTCACCAAACATTTGGGAACTCTTTATTTATTAGGTATGGTGTCTATCGTGGTCATAACTAAATAAAATTGCTCCACCCCAGCCCCTGTTGAAGCCACAGCCCAGAAAGCTGATTTTTGCTCCACATGATCCTGTTGCCTGACTGGCCCCACTGGGCATCTGACCTCAGGACAGCCAATCCGTAGACTGAACAGCAACTTAAGATGTGGCCTGGCAAGAAAAGATGAGCTAAGCCCATTGGAATGGAAAGTGATCTAATTTCTAAGCTTACCCAGCAAGAAAGTGGCAAAGGCAGGATTAGAACCCAATGCTGTGTCCTGATCTCTTTCTACCACCTTAGGAGGCCCGTGGGAGAGAGATCCTCACAGACCTGAGACTCAGCCTAGAGGTCTGAGAAGGTCTTGCTCAGTGCCCTTTCTACAACCAGCCATTTGTCAGATGACAGGATGTCTCTAGATCTCAGTTCCCTCAGCTCATAAAGCCAGACACTTATATAGCTAGGAAGGATGTTTGATAAAATTTAGACTTTCTCTGGTTGATGCAATAAAAAAATTTTTTTTGTCAAATGTAAGATGAGACAGCTCCAGTGGGTGCTGAATTAGGTGTGGGTGTAATCAATGTTCCTAAGTGAGTTGTCTCTACATTAAACAGAACTTAGTACAAACTTCTTTGAGACAGAAGTACCTGACAGTGAGGTTATTAAACTTTGTATAGAACCTGCTGACAGCCCCTACTTCTGAATCTGTTCTGCATGGTCAGTGCTGGAAATTTGCAGAGCCTGGAGAGAAGCTCTTTTTCCATGACACTATACTTAGTCCCATGTCTTAATCATTAAACCCTTCGATTCAATTTGTAAGTTGCTTGCACAGCCCTCACTCTGCCCACACTTAAATTTCTTCTAGCTTGAGCGGTTCCTAAGACGAGCAGTCTGCCAAGTGCTAGGTGTGTACCTTCTCCATAATTCTGTTTGCTGAGGTCAATCATGTCAAAGCCAAATATAAAGTCCTTTCAGAAACCTGACTCTCAGGGCTGGGTTTTGCAGGCATGTCATGGTACAGCTAACCTTGCTCTGGATTCACGGGCTCATTCCTTCTTTCCTTGCCTGGTATGTGCCGGGAGCTATGCTGGGGATACAACACAGACATTCTTACGGTCTAGCTATTCACAGACTGGTTGGAAGAAACAGACATGTAAATATGCAGTAACGATGCAGAAGTTTCAATCTGGCACAAATCTACCTGGAGACAGGTTTTGTTTGTCTCAGAGTAATTTTAACATTTACTTTATTTAGTTACCAAAATTTTTAACATGGTTATTTTTCACATGAAAATGCAGGTTTCTGACTTCTCTGGAAGAATCAGAAAATCTGACATCACCAGGCCCATACCTATGAACAACTGAGTGGAGCTGAATAACAACTGCCTTCTTCTGACAGAGAATGTGCTGATTCCTCAAGTCTCTGTTATCTTCTTCCAGGTCACTCGACACCCCCCCCCCTTTTTTAATTTGTACAAGGATTATTATTTTCCATAATTTTGAAAAATACATTCATGAAAATTACCTAGGATGCATTTATTAGATTGACAAAGCCACCTGACCCCTTTTTTTCCCCTGCCTACCTGCTTCAGGGGTTGGCATTTGTGAACCTGCAATAAATACCACGCTTGAAGAATGTATAGGAGGCTGTGCAACGCACCAAGCCCACAGGAGACACAGATAGGTTGCAGAATGAGGCTCAGTCCTGAAGAATGAAAAGAAAAGAACCATAGGAGACAATCTGAAGAGCACATTCCAGGGCTCAGCAAGTGCAAAGGTGTGAAGCAAGAGAGAGCATGGTAAGTATTGGGAATAACTACAGATAATCCTCTACAGCTGGAGAAGTAGAGAATGTTTGGGACACGGAGTATAAGGCTGGAGAGGACACAAAGGGGCATAAAGAGCCTTCAAGGATAGGAGTTTAGACTTTATCCTGGGGCCAGAAGTGACCCACTTAAAGGGGTTTAAAGCAGGGGAATGGTGTGATCAGATCCGGGTTTTAGAAAGATTACTCTGGCAGCTGTGTGAAGAGTAGACCGAAGGGGGCAAGATTTGAAGCAGGCAGCTCATTAGGAAGCTAATCCCGTACCTTAGGAGTGATGATGAAGGCTGCATCAGGACAGAAACACCGAGTCAAGAAGAGAATTGAAACATTTAAGGAAGCAGAATCTAAAGGACTTGATGGCTGGTTTTATATGAGGCGTAAGGATAGAGTCCAATGTGACAGTTTCTGGCTTTGACGAGGTACGTGGTTGGCCACTGAAAAGGCGTAACAACAGATCCCTGTCATGAAAACCATATTAGACTGAGAGGCCTGGGTTCCAGACTTGCTTCTACTAACCCAGTCTCTCTGGGCTTGGACATTCACTTATAAATGAGGGTGCCACACCGGAGCCATCTTTATGCTCCCTTCCAGGTCTTTGTCAGAAAAATCAAGATTCTCATAATTCACAGAGAACACAGAGTAAAAGGAATTTAAAAGGTTAAGCCCAACTGCTCATACGATACTTGAATTCCTTTACAACAAACTTGTCAGGAGCTTGTTCAACCTCTGCTTGAACACATCCAGCATGGAAAACTCCTTATCTCCTAATGCAGCCCATTCAATTCTTAAAAACTCATCCTGATACTAAGGTAAATTTTGCCCCTTCGTGTTTTTCTCCACCTTTGGTGGGAAAAGTACTATTTTGGGTTTTAAGACCTAGGGATGAAATCCTGCCGTTGCCCCTTAGGAGAAAGACGTTACCTCTAAGTCTCTGTTTCCCCACCTGTAAAATGGGGAATGACCCAGAAGGATTTTTATAAAAGAAGTAGTGTTATCTGAAAAGGATTCAGCATATTCTTCCCTTGGAAGGCTTTCTATAGCTATGGCATCAAAGGCTCAGTTAGCAGCGATGAGTCTTGATGTTTTCATCTGTGCTTCAACTCAGTAATCATCATTAGGTGCTTTGTGTCAGGGCCATGGTATGGTTCAGCCTGGCTTTAAGCTTCATTTTATCTCCAAGGCAGGCAATTTTCTTCAGGGCATCTGTTGACACATGAGAACCCACTGATGGCACATCACTGAGATGTACTAAACAGGCGAGCACAGGAGAAAAGTAAATCCCATGGAGGTGATCTTCTTCCCTTAGTCCCTCTATAGCAGTTATAACCTCCCAGAGCCAGACTGCCTGGGTTCAAATCCCAGCTCTGTCATTTACTAGTTGTGTGTCCTAGGCCAACTAGGCAGCTCCAACACTGTAGTCATCAGAGATGTAGTTCACAATTATTTCTTATAGTGGATCCCTCTTTCTCATAATCCTGGTTTAAGTTCTCTGAACTTCAACTGCCTTGTTTATAAAATAAATGTAACAGTACCTACTTCATAGGGTAGTTTTGAGGATTAAATGAGTTAATTCATGTAAATGGCTTACAACACTGCTGGGCACACATTAGGTATATTAAACCAAAAGTCAAACATGCTTGAATTCAAATTCCAGCTCTGCCTCTGAGTAATTGTATGCTCTTATTATTTTTATTAGCTTTCCAAGTACCAAATATGATCAAGACTGGCCACAGAAGATTTGCCTAGCATTATTTAATTAAACCCATTCAACAACACTTAAGGTATAATTACCTCTGTTTTACAGATGAAAAAACTGAGGCACAGAGAGAAAATCTGAAGGTTCTTTTCCATATGGTATAGCTCAGGCCTTGGAATCATCTTGGATTTGAACGAGTAAAGGTGTTATTACAGTTTTCCTACCAGTGACTTAACCTCTTAGTCTCACTTGGCTGTTGCAAGGATAAAATGACAGGTAAAGAACATAGCACAGGCCCTCACGTGGTTCACATCTCTGGAGCCTTTACTGTTCTTAGACCCCTGCTGCACCTTCAGCTCACACGCAGCTCCAACGCTGGAGTCATCAGAGAAGTAGTGGGAAATGACTTTGTTTCTTACACTACGTCCCTCTTTCCCATAATCCTGGTTTCTTTTGTAAAATATGGCCCTTCTCTCATATTTTTGTTCTAAGGATAACGGCAGGCAAGATCAAGAATTTCCCTGAGGGATGAAAGTGATTCATTCTTCAGCTGTTCATTCAGTCCTTGGCCAGCTATTGCCTGAGTTAAGGAAGGAGACTCTCAGCAAGATAACGAAAGTCTAGGGCCCTTCAGGAACTGTCGGTGGTGAAAAAGTACAGCTGTGAAAGCTGCTTTGGAGTTGGCCCTGGCAAACAGACTATTGCTTTAAGAAATAAGATTATGGCTCCAATAACTGGTTCTTTGGAAGGGGCTAGAAAATTGGATCTTTTTGTTTCACACCCGAAGAATGTAGGCCTGCGGTATAAATGTTGAACCTATAGCCACACAGATTTCTTTAAGGACCAGGAACTAGAACAGCTTGGTGTCTCAACTTTACTGGGGGCAAGGCTAGGGAGGTAGGGGGTGGGGGATGGGATAGACTTGAAGGTTTTTGTTTTCTTAATGCAAAATAATTTATCCAATGTTTGATACCAGATAAGACTATAAGGGTCACATGTTCTTCCTTATGCCTATATACCATGTCCAGGTGAAATGCTCCAGGCTTCTGGCTCACTCTGACCCCAAGAAGGGCCTTCTAGGCCACGGCTGTAAAGACTACTTGTGACTCAGCGCCTTGCGGGTTTGGGCATTATGTAAACTTTTACAGACTTGCTGAAGGGGATGGTGCCCTCGATGCTGGTTTCCACCTGGGATGACATCTCACCGCCCTCAATCCAGGGGGATTTTGGAATGCGTGAACTGGAGTTGTAGGCCAGCAGCAGTCTCACTTCCACCTGGCACGGTTCTAGGAAGAAAAAGACAAAAATCCTCTGATGGGGCAACGCCTAGGAATTGGGATGAAATATCAAGTAAAAGCAACATCAAAGATAGAAGCAGTAGGGTTTCAAGAACATTTCTTCATCTGTCTGCATCCCTCCTTTCCCCCATCAGCATACAAAAACACTTTTCCAGCCTGAATGTTGTGAGGCTGTTCCTAAGCCTGCAGATGTACTGCTGCTTCTCTGCCACGGCTACCTCCTCCTCCCGTCTCTTGGGCTCCCAGCAGCTCAGAGCCATGCTGCTGAGATGTTCGGAGAGCAAGCTAAAAAGGCCTCTTCCACAGAGGCCTTCCAGCCTCAAGACAGAGGGTCACAAAGTACATGCATGTGGCCAATTCTTGTACCCAGATAATCATGCCTTTCTGCACAGCTGATCTCAGGCCTGAGGGCTACATGCACAGTGGACTCTACTGCATTGGCGGAGAGGAAGCCTTCCATTAAGGAAATAGTTCGGACAGAAAACTCTCACTACTGAACAGGAATATATTTCAGGGACCTAAAATCACGTCACTGAACCTTCCGTTCTTCCACGACATGACATTACAATACTGATCTGGTGTCTTCATGTGGCAGGCCCCAGCAAAAATAAATAAGACCTCCCTCAAATTGCTGTTTGGCTGAGGAGGCAGAGACAGTCGCAATGGAGCACAGTGCACGCTCGAGTCCGTAAGAAGTACTGAGGAGGGAGCTCAGGAATGCTTTGGAATGGAACACCTGCTCTGTGCCAAGCACATAACTCCAAGAGTTCTTACCCTGCCACACCATGAAAGAAAAACTGTCACAATCCCAAAAAAGTCCCAAGACTCTGAGAGGTGCTAAGTGACTACCCAAATCCACACCAGTGACAGAATTTGAGCTTAGTTCATAAATTGAAGCAACTAATCATTCTATTCACCATGTGACTTCCATAAAGAAGGGGGAGAGGATTTCAGAAAAACCTAAGGGCAAGTGCAGAGGCCAAGAACACCGCTAGCTTGGGTGTCCTCCTTGATTTTGTGTGACCGGGTAATCTCGTGAAAGGTGTAAGTATTAAAGATGAGCCCAAGGCTAAGAGGTTTACAGGGCAGGAATGAGGGCTGGATGGATCTAAATGAACAAGGGCAGAGGTCCCAGGACTTCTCAATGCCTTCCCAGATGTGTTCCTGGTTACTTCCAGACTTCTCCCTAGGGATCAGAATACAGACTAGATTGCTGTCCTCCAGGAAGGGAAAGGCTGGCAGGCAACCAGAGCAACCTAGCCAACCCCAGAGAGCAACCAACCTCAGCATCACCTTTCCACATGCGGCCTTTTACCAGCCTGGAGTGTATCTGTAATGAAACTAGCACTGCTTTCTGGTACTAGGCTCCAGTATCAGCTCTCCCACTATGCTCTCCTTTCTTGTCCTAGATGGCTATTGCCAACCCCTAAACCACAATCTAGCCCTGGCTCTCATAGCACTTTCAGGAGCCAAATACTGGTAAGGTCAGAGGACTAAACCCAGGTCAGAGGACTAAACTCCATCTGGTCATTATGCCTTTTCTCACCAGCACGTGGGAAGAGTGGCAATTCAAGCCACTGCCAGCAGCGGAAGGGAGCAGGGAGAAGAAACAAGAGGGAAAAGACAGTGGGAAAAAGAGACAAAAGATCATCTGGGACAAATCATGCAACCTATTTATCATGCTTGGAAGAATATGTCTTTATGAGGTATATATTATTACTCCAATCTTAAAGGAAAATGAGATAGAGAGGTTAAATAACTTTCTCAGGATCACACAGCAAGTAAGGCAGAATTTGGAAACTCGTCTATGTGACTAAAACCTTGCGACCTGGCAGCATTCTGTCTCCCAGAGGAGAGGCCCTTGGTAGGGAGCTGAGGGACTAGATGGAGGACCCCTTACCAATACCAGGCACCATCTCCTGGATTAGGAGGAAGAGGTGCTGGCACCTTCAGAATGAGAACACATTTTCACTTTAGTGTCCCAGGTCAGATGGGAGGATGGTACAGTGAAAAAAACAAGGGATTTAGGAGTTAGGAAATCTGTGTGCCAGCCCCAGTGCCATTACTATTCAGTTACATGGGCCTTCACTTATGCATCTACAAAATTAAGAGCAGAATACTAATTCCCACCACAAAGTTGTCTAAGAATTAAATGAATTTTAATTGCAAATTTAAAATCCTATATTCAGTTTTCATTATTTGTTGAGCACCTACTCCATCTCAGGCACTAGGGACACAGAGGTTAAAGATGACGAGCAAGTTCCCTGTTCTCAAGGAGCCTACATTCTAATTGGAGAGAAAGTCAATAAACAAATGAGAAAACATCTGACACTAATAAGTGCTGAGCAGAGAATTAAAATAGATATTTGTAATTGTGACTAGGTAGCAACCTCTCAGAGGAGGTGATCCTGGATGAATTACAATTCTTCAGGTTCAGGACAGCCCGAATTGTAGGCCTGGTTCAGGCAATGACATGCTGTGTGACCAGGGGCAAGTCAATATGCCCCTCAAAACCTTTCAAGCTCTTCTGAGCTCTAACATGTTGTTTTGCTTCCCTCAGTCTTAACCCTGTAAAACAACCCCGTCCCACAGCATTTCCTTCCCTTCACCACAAGAGATTAAAATAAGGAACTCTACGTTTCTGTGGACTTGCACTGTGGCAAACAGTGCAGAACATTCCAGGCAGCAAGGATATGGATTGAGGGACACTCAGGGAGGCAGATTCTCTGTACAAGCATTGCTGGATCTGCTCCCTCAATTTTGCCAGGCCCGCTGGACCCCCGAAGGGGCTGCCCTGACACTCAACAGCACCACTTCCTCTTTGTGAAAACTTTATAAAGTCATCTATACCTGCCTAACACCCTTGACAGAGGAAAACCATTAATAATGGCAATAAACAGTTACTCATGTATTCAAAAATACAGTGAAATAAAATTCCAGAAGGCGTCCACCTATTTCTAAAATAAACCAGATTTGGTGGTATTGAACACCTTCTCCAGTAACAACCATGCTTCTGAATCACCTTCAATGACTTAGGCAACACCACCGAGGCCAATTCTCTCCCACATTTTAGGTTCTGCAGACTGAGTCTTTTTCAGTTTCCAAAGCAGCCTTACAGGCTTTGGAAGTGTAATGTCATTGCACTTGTATTCTCTCGTTTTATTCTTTACAAATGAAAGAAAAATACTTATGTAACCTCCATGTCTTTTCTCAAATTATCAAGGTTCTTCTCAGTTGCTGTATGGGAGGGTAAAATAGGAATAGATCACCTTACTTTGCATTATCGCACAAACCAGCCCATGTGGGAAGGGAAGGCAAGAACAGTTGTCATTTTACTTGTTCTGGGGGAATGAACTGTATTGTTCATATACAAAAAAGAGTGATTTTAAATTTCTGGTAAGAAATATAAAACTTTAATTTCCAGACAGAATAGTCCTCAGAATTAAGTAGTAAAGAATTGTTATCTTAATTTGAAAGGTGAGGAAACAGATTCAGAAGGGAGAGTAGCTTGTCCAAGTGTACACAGCAAGTCAGTGGCAGTGTTAGGATAAGAAAATAGTCTCCTGGTGTCCAGCCCACAGTTCTTTCAATGAGACTCCATTCTACTGCTTCCAGGCTCCTTAAGAATCAAGTTCAACCCTCAGCAGGCCTGGTTCAATCACGTATTTCTCAAACTACAAAAAAAAAAAAGCCTTGGCCCACTGACTCTTTACCTGTCCAGGCAGTGTGGGAGAGGTACACCTGAGTGATAAGCCGGTGCCGCCCTGGGCCGGGATTCCGAAAGTCTGCCGGCTTAGGGTGGATCATCTGAGCTTGGCCATCTGGATATGAGACCTAAGAGGTGACAGCAATGAGAAAAAGAGGCAGAAGAGCCATGAGCTTTTAACAGAATTGCTGGTGACATCTGCTGTGAACCCCAAAACAGGAGGAAAAGAAGACACTACCCTTCATACAAAACTGCTCCTGGAGGGGAGGACAACACTGTCGAAATCTCTCTACCCCCTCCCCAGTACAAAGCATGGTGAATGAGGGACAGGAATAAAGTGCCTCTATTAAGTACATGGATAGGTTAAAATATTAATCCTGATGTGAAAAGCCTTCTCAGACACCCCCATCAGGATGACTCTCCTTCCTCTGGCTCCAAATCATATCATGGCCCAGGATCCATCACCAACTACCAAGGATTAAGAATAATTCTGTAACTCTCCACTAGATCATAAGCAGCTAGGAAGCTGTTTATCTGTCTCTTTCTACAGAGACAGTGCTCAGTGCTCAAATCCCTGGCCAGTTCTTCAAATCTTACAAGCTGCCAAAGAGCTCTCCTCAACACCCAAGGGGACCTCACAGCTATCTGTGTAGAGGGCCTATTATTATATACTGCACAGTGTACAAATGAGCTAAATGAACAAATGAAGCATATCCTACAAACACATAGGTCCTGGGCTATGGGAATACACTGATAGGGGTAAAGTAGGGACCACACAGGTCTTTCAAGTTTGAAACTCTGGGGAGGCATGTCTCAGCCCACCTGCCCCATAATCTCATCTGTCCGGAAGTGTTGGGGCATGGTAGCTGAACTGGACAATGCTTTCCTACTGTCAGAGCTGTCCCATGACTAAGCAGCGAGTTCCCCATCTCCCAGCCTGCAGAGGTATCTAAACAGTCTGACCATGCATGTAGTAGAGCTACCCTGAAGGTAATCTTTCAGTAGAGTGTAGCAGGTGATCCTTAAATAATCTATACCTGCAATCTCATTTATGCTCAATTGGTCAGCGAACTTTTTCCAGGGACAATGTGAAACAGGGGTTCTCAACCCGGGCTGCACGTTAGAATCACCTATGAGCTCTTAAATAAAAAATACTGGTAGTCATGGGCCCTACTCTCAGGATTCTGATTTAACTGGTGTAGGCTGAGGCCCCGTGCATCAGTACTTTTTAACACTTTCTGTATAATTCTAAAGTGCAGCTAGGGTGGAGAACCACTAACTTTGGGGCTGAGTAATAAAACATTGCCCACCACATCAGTAAACAAAGGATTTTGGGCCATCAGCAACCGCAGCCGCCCTCCAGCAGTGAGCCCTGAGGGAACTGAGGAAGGAAACAAGGAATGACCGCAGTCATCAGACTGCAGCCACCCTGAATTGTGCAGCTTGAGGAAACTCGGAAAGAGGAAACACAGGATACTGGCCCCAGAGAGCTGAGGTGCATATCAAAGGAATGATTTCAATGAGTCCAGACTCTTGCATCTTCCCTTATGTAGAAAAGTGCCAAATTCCTTAACTTGAGATACCTAGTTTTCTTTTATTAACAGTAGTCTTTTGTTCCGGCTACCTGGTGGTGTTGCAAAAACTCCTATATATCCTGGTTTCCCCCTTCCTCTTTGGAACAGTTTTCTCAGCATTTATCTGAGATGCTGTCTCCCAGGCTTGCGACAATCTATACCTGCAATCTAAGAACGTCTGCCAAAAAAAACGTAACTCTCAAATTCTACGTTGTGCATTTTTTTTCGGTAGACAGGGGAAAACAAACCAACAAACAAAAAACTGCCGTCCAATAAAACTGCAGCTCAGAGTTAGTTCTCTGTAGGTCTCATGATTTCTAATAATTCCTGCTGGGAAGCCAGAAGATTTTTTTCCTCTACTGTCACCATAGGTAAATATTAACCGTCTTCAGGGCCTGATTCATCCTGACTCTCTTCCAGGAAGCCGACCCTGCCTGCCCCAGGCTATTTTTCTGTACTTACTGCAGGTGCTTGCATCCCTAACTTTTATTCATATTCCTTCTGCTTGGAATACCTCTATCCTTTGCTCTTAATCATCCTTTATCTCATCCATGTAACAGTATCTCCACAGTCTTTCTCTTCCTTAGTCACACTCTACAAATTAAGGGCTTCTCCATAGTATTCTTTATTTTATATATATATAACACACACACATATATGTATATATACACACATATGTATATGTGCGTGTGTGTGTGTATATATATATATATTTTTTTAAGTATATTGCAGAATGTTTTTATAGTAGCCAAAACTGGAAATAACCCTGTAGGGGAGAAAAATTAATTTCCCCTCTACCCTTCTTGGTTCTTGGCTGAGACCCTGCTATAATAAAAGGCAGATTAACAGGAGAAAAACAAATAGAAGTTAATAACAAATATGTCTCCTCTATATAAGGAAGAGACCTAGGAAAACTGAGTAACTCCCTGAAACTAACCAAGCCATCACCTTAAATACCATATTCAGCTAAAAACAAAAGAAAGATGTTGAAGAGGAAGGGAGCCTGTTATGGGAGGTTATCAGGTAAAACACAATAATCAAGGGTACGAGTGTTATGCAAATTTAAGTTGGCATAGTCTTCACTGATGAATTTCTAGAGATTTAGTCTTGCTTCCCTTTCTGGTACCGAGAGGAAGATACCTTACAAATGGAGATTTCCCTTATAAATGTAAATTTCCCTCACAAAAGGGCAATTCTACTCTGTTTCCAGTCTACAGCCTCTCAAAAATAATCATTCCAAAATAATCCTTAGGCCAAAAAGGCTTATTTTGGGGTGGTGTATTATGTTCCCCTTCATTCCTGCCTTTGAAACTTCTAAGAAGCTTCACAATCCAGAAGCTAAGTCGGTAGATCGGTCCATTATCTCACTGAACCAGTCTCTTAGTCTTTCTTTTTTTTTTTTTTTTAATCTTTATTTTCTTTATTTATTTCGTTGGTTGGTTGGTTGGTTGTGCTGGGTCTTAGTTGCAGCTCGCGGGCTCCTTAGTTGCCGTACGTGGGCTCCTTATGTAACAGAGAAGAGCCAAATCTGGCTACATGTTGGACCTGTTTCTTTTACTTTAACCTTTGCTTTCCTGCTGTTGTTCACTAAAAGGATACTGTCTATACATAACGCCCTGCCTCGGGGAACCCTGTCCCTCTGCCTGAATGTTAAACCAAAGTGCCTTTGTTGGGGGAAGCATCCTGACCCTGTCCACCTGTGGGTGGCTGCAAGAAAGAAGAAATTAACACATCCCCTCCCTGAGGCTAGCCATTCCAGGGGACATTTGCAAAACTTATGGCCTTTTTACTTTACTTCCTCACCTCCTCCCCCTCTCTGTTCTATAAAAGAAACTGGCATCCAAACCCAGGTAAGATGGTTTTTCAGAGACACTAGTGTGCCATATTCTTGGTCTGCCGGCTTTCCGAATAAAGTCGTATTCCTTGTCTCAACACCTCATCTCCCGATTCACTGGCCTGTAGTGCAGTGAGCAGAGCGAGCTTGAACTCAGTAACACTTAGTTGCGGCAGGCGGGCTCCTTGGTTGCGGCAAGCGGCTCCCTAGTTGAGGCACGTGAACTCTTAGTTGCGGCATGCATGTGGGATCTAGTTCCCTGACCAGGGATCAAACGCGGGCCCCCTGCATTGGGAGCGCGGAGTCTTATCCACTGCACCACCAGGGAAGTCCCAGTCTCTTAGTCTTGAGAATAGGTCAGGTTATTTAAAAAGTTAGGTCTCATTTCAGGAGGCAGTGTTGCAAGTGGCTCCCAAAGTTAGATCTATGTTGTGTGAGCAATCAGGATTTAATAAGAGGCCATAACATTCTTAATTCATCCTGTGCCTGTTGGAACTGATGACTGAACTTCTGTTTGACAACTGCCTGTCCATTTGTCTGTCTCTCACTGAAACTAAGCATCCTCAGGGCACGAATTCTGACATGCTTGCCTAGCACTTAGCATGTGCAATAGAGTAAGCATGGATGGATGGAAGGGAGGGAGGGAGGGAGGGAGGGAGGGAGGGGGTGTGAGTGGGTAGGACTCTTAGTGGGGCTTAACTACTGACTGTTAAATTGCTTTGTGTCTATACTGCATCTCTCCTGTCTCTCTAGTACATCTATCTAACTTGGAAAGAATACTCCCTAGTGACTACTTTTTCCCACCCATAAACTGTATTCACCAAGCTGACCCACCTACAACTGGAAAAGGACTTATTACAGTTTGCTTATAGCCCTGAAAAGACCAAGTCTTAACTTCACATTATAAGAATAGAAGCGGCCCTGTCATTTAGTGAACCCTTACTGAGGACCAGGAACTTTATACACATCACTTCATTTCAATGTCAACTATTCCTATTTGTCAGTTGCAGAATCTAAGGTTCAGAGTTTAAAGTTAACTTCCTCCAGACCATACTCAGCAGTAGAGCTGGGATTCACGCCCAGGCTCTTGTCCATAAAAACTTATCTCTTCTTTCTCCCCAGTTTCTGTCCCTCAGGTAGAGATTACAGGGGTGCTAAAGTTAAAAGTTCCAACATAAAGTCAGTTTAGAAGCTCCATGGGAACCAAAACCTGACAGACCTGGACCTTCACAGTGCTCTGAGGATCCTGAACATGTTCCAGGGTTGCATCGACATCCAGGGCCACCACCAACCCAGAGGTAAACCGCAAAGGGTTGTCTGATTCACCCGCTGGCTCAATAATGGTGGCTGAGGCTTTGTGGATCTGTAAGCAAGAAGAAAATACGATTCTAAAGCCAGGTCATCTCTGGGTAACAAAACATGATCCTTGCCTTTCTGTCTCCTTATCTAATGGGTGGACGCATGTTAGTCAATCAGAGGAAAGGCCCTAACCCAGCTCCTCCACTGGTCAAAGATCACCAAGATGAGCAGTTTTGGATGCTCTCTGGATGGATTTCACCTGAAGGGGTATGACACAGACACTGACCTGCTCTGGAAGGGGGAGGTGTAGGAAGGTACTCTGCCGCAGCATGGTATGTAGAATTTTGACCACTTCTGCAGGTTTGGATGTCATAAGTCGGGGCATGAGGTCAAGAAGTTTGTCCACAAAGCTGTCCTGCAGGTGGGGCAGATCAGCGATGAAACACCTGAAGGAACAAACAGAAGCAACTATGCATTCATTCACCACAGGCTGAGCCCCAAACTTCTGCCAAGCCCTGAGGTAGGAAAAGTGATGAACTGGAGGAGTTCATGGTTACCGAGGAAAGCCATGCACCTATGTAATTATGCTGTAGTGACATGACCATCATAATAGCCTTGCTTATTAAATATCTATATATGCCAGGCATCCTCTTAAGTGTTTTACACTATCTTATTTAATCCTCTCAGTAGTCCTGTGCATTGTTAGAATTATTATTGTCATATTACAGATTCATTAATTAATATAACAAATATGTCTTTAGGTCTTACCAAGTACTATTCTAGACACTGGGGATATTATACTGAGCAAAAGAGAAGAAAAAGCCTGTCTTAATGGAGCATCACTGATAGGAACATTGAGATTCAGAGAGGATAATGTTGTACTGAGGCTTAAAAAAAGTTAAGTAACTTACTCCCAGCTCTGAATGATTCCACAGAACTCTGCTTTGTAGAAGGAGATAGTCAAAAAATATTTCACTGAGGTGATATCAGTATAGGGACTCAGAGGCTGAATTAAGAAAGAATGTGCAGCCCTTAACAACAGATCCTCATCTGTGGCAAATCAGAGCTGTCATCTTTCCAAAAATCTCTCCAACCCAACTGTGCAAAAACAAGACTCTCCACCTTAAAGAATCTAAAACCATGTCTAACTAAATCAGTTTGCTGTATACCAGAAACATATACAACATTGTAAACCAACTATTCTTCAATTAAAAAAAAAAATCTAAAACCAAAAGTAAGGCATGGACTTCGTAGAGATTTGAAGTCAGGATCTAAAGAGTCAAGCTAGATTGTATCATTTACTAGAGAGCAGCTCCTATTGGTGAGGAGTAGTATTGCAACTCAGCCCTATAGGAAGCCATCATCACCCAAATGAAAAAAGCCTGAAAAGTGTAGAGTCATACAAACCTGTAGAGTCAGGTTTGGTAAAGTTCATGGGGGTAGAAGCAAGGATTGAAAAAATGAAATATTAGACTTAATAAATATTAGATTTTAAAATCCTATAAATGCCTTCTTCCCAGTATTATATCACCAGCATACCACAGGTCACAGTCAAGGTCATTACCTCGACCCCCACTGTTTCACCAACCCTTCCACTCATCGACTGCATATGTTTTAGCTGATTTACTTCATAATGAATCCTGAGAAAACATATCTATGCTACAAAATAAAAGCTACCTATAGAATGATGGAACAATTTTTGTAGATTAGACAGAAATATGCAAGTTTAAGATCAATGGTGAAGAAAAATAGACAAGTTGTGATTTTTCAACAAGAGTTTGAGTTTTCTCACATAATATTTGTCTTTTTCTGGCCCAGCTGAGTGCTGAATCAAAAAAATTCCTAACGTTTTTATTATTATGTTGTATGTTTAGCTAACCTAAGAAGTTTATATACCAGTAAAGAAAATACAGTTATCTCTCAGTATCTGTGGTGGATTGGTTCCAGGACCCCTTGCAAATACCAAAATCCACGGATGCTCAAGTCCTTTATATAAAATGGAATAATACAGTCGAACCCTCCGTATCCATGAATGCAGAACCCATGGATACTGAGAGCCACCTGTATACAAATTAGGGCACACTGCATGTATCATAACAGCTTGGCTACATGGGCTAAACCAAAGATTCTGGCTTGTGATTGCTCTTCTTTCCCTGTAAGTATGATCTTTACATAACCAAGATTTAATAAGCTAGAAGGTGATGAAATACTTACCTCTGAAAAAAGTCTACTTCCTGTAAAAATTTTTCACACATCCCAAATAAGGGGTCAACTCTGTAGAAAAGAAAAAACAACAAAACAAACAAAAACCCATGTAATTTGCTTGTGAAATCTGAGAACTGAGGAGTAAAGACCAAAGTTCCAGAAACCTGAGCCCACAAGAAAAGACGATGAGCATATTATACTATAAAAATTATCTGTAAGAGAAACAGAGGACTCCTAATGGACCTAGGGGGAAATATTTGCCAGCATCCCAAGACCTAATTAAAACACTGCAGTGCCCATTAGGCTCAATGTACATTCAAAATCAAAGACTATCACAGGCCACACTTGGCACCAGATTCAGTAAGGATATAGGACAGAAGCACAGCTTACAGGCAGTGCAATGTCATATCCTTGCAGCAGCCCATTCAACCATCTACATAGCTGTCTGGGAGCTCTGACCTTGCCACTGACAGTTCAGGTTCAAGGAGATGAGATCTACATCAGGTGAATGTGGAGACCATCTTCACTTAGAAGCCTCATGCTCCATAGGTGCTAATATCTCTTGAAGTAATCCAAAGGCATACCTTCCAGGGTCCCCACAGGGATATGCTCAGTTACAAGAATCACTGCATTCAATGAAGCCCAAAGCTATGGTGTCTGCATTAGGTAATTATAGTTCACTGATAGTTCCTTCTAGTGTACATGTAATTTTCTCAGAGATCATTTTTACCATAGCAGTGTCACCTAGTAATAGAGTTGATGCGATCAGCTTACCAGGGAATAGATCTGGAAACCAAAGGTCAAATTTTCATGCAGAAGGGGAAAAAGTTTTGTTACTACTTTGCACACAGACACAGACTATATGCTTTCTTCTCTATCTTGGCTTCTTTGGTCAAGTAGTACTTAGAGTATTTCAT
The DNA here is from genome assembly GCF_003031525.2 of Neophocaena asiaeorientalis asiaeorientalis. Taxonomy (NCBI): domain Eukaryota; kingdom Metazoa; phylum Chordata; class Mammalia; order Artiodactyla; family Phocoenidae; genus Neophocaena; species Neophocaena asiaeorientalis. Next base: position 861,112 of record NW_020172006.1, read on the forward strand.
TTCTGTAAAAACTTAAATGTATACCTAGATAAGCCAGGCGACATGCCAGGCCAATATAACTTACTAATCACACAACAGATTTTTCCTTTGATCTCTGTGCATTTTATTTATTATAATTTCTGCAGGGAATGTTCCACTCATTTTCATTAACATATTATTAATTGAAGGAGTAAAGTTCCAGTGAAGAAAAAAAACAAATACTCTTTCCTTATATAAAAACATGTAAGAGAATGGTATCAAGGTTCTTAATAACCGAGTCAAGTTTTTCTACTAAACCGTAAGCTCCATGAGAGTAGGGACTTTGTACCATTCATCATGTATTTCCTGACACAAGCAGCTATGCAATAAATATTTGTTGAATGGATAAATGATAAACCGCAGATGGAAATGTACTGTACAACCAACATTAATTTGAATTATTTTCCTAAAAAGCAGGTAGCACTTGAAACTTTCTTAACTCTGACAAACTACTAGAAGTGGAACTGAAATTTGCTGCTGAGGTTAACCAACCAAAGATCACCTAGGATGAGAGGGCTGGAAGGGAGAACTCCAGCTAAGCAGAGACTGAAATGAAAGCAATTTGGCCAAGTAGCACCTTTTTTGGCTTGCTCACGTACAACCAACTTGGAGAATTTCCAAGCAGTAAAATACAAAAAGATCTGGGAACTCTTCCCCAACCCCCAAGCAGAGTAGGTAGCCTCACCTACATGGTACGTACACGAAGTAGGCCTCTAGCACTAAGAACCCCCACTTTCAATGTAAGAGTGAGGCCCACTAGGGGAAACCAAACATTGACCTATAACTGTTGGGGAAGCCTATACCAGTTACCAATTTAAACTAGTCTAAACTTTCACTTATAAGTATTCAAAGACAATGAAAAATTATTAGATGTTATAAGGATGATAAGGAGCTGTAAAGGAGACCAAGCAGACCTCAGTGAGGTAATGTCAAGGGAAGAAAGCACAGAAAGCTTTTTTTAAAATTCTAATAAACAACCTGATTAAGATTTAAGAGGAGATTTGAAAGGATATCGCATTGATAAAGTGAGAAAAACTGCTACAAAAAAGGTACACAGAAGAAAGCACACTTGGAAATAATAATAATGAAATCAACTCAACAATTGAAGAACACTAGGATGAAAAATGATGAAAACTGCAATGGTAAATTAAAAGAGTACGTTGAGGAATTTACTCAGAATATAAAGTAGAAAAAGAAACTGAAATTGTGAGAGAGAAGATAAGATATAGGGAAAATAGATCCAGAAGATACAATATCTAGTATGGCAGACTGGAGTGGATGGAAGAAGTAGTAATTAAAGAAATAATAGAGGGAAAAAATCCCTGAGATAAAACAGAGCTGAGACTTCGAAGTCCCATTAAAAGTCAGTAAGAATAATGAAAGGAAACACATAACTAGACATATCCTGATGAAATTTCTGAAGTCTAAAAAGAAAAAGAAAAGTTTACAGCTTTGAGCCATGAAAAATAAGCTAACTACAAAGGAAAGAGAACCAGACAGACATCCTAACTATAACATTAAATACTAAAAGGTAACATAGCAATATTAACAGAGTTCTGAAAGAATTCCAATTATGTATGAGAGCAAAAGAAAGGCAGTTTTAGCTATGCGAAGTCTCAATGAATATACTACTTATATACTTACTCTGAGAAACAATACTAGCGAATGTGTTCCAGTCAGATAAATGGTGAATTAGAACAAGGAATTTTAAAAGGCAATTGTGATACAAAAAGAACAGTGGTGGGTAAGCTGGAGCTAAATTATTTTGATAATGTACTTATAAAGACTAATGTTATTTTAAGAAAGAATTCTTAAAGTAAGAGATACGTTAAAAACCATAATCCAATATATTGTACAGCACAGGGAATTATAGCCATTATCTTATAATAACTTTTAATGGAGTATAATCTGTAAAAATACTGAATCACTATGCTGTACACCTGAAACTAATATTGTATACCAACTATACTTCAATTTAAAAAAAGAACAATCTGAGGGCTTCCCTGGTGGCGCAGTGGTTGAGAGTCCGCCTGCCGATGCAGGGGACACAGGTTCGCGCCCCAGTCCGGGAGGATCCCGCATGCCGTGGAGCGGCTGGGCCCATGAGCCATGGCCGCTGGGCCTGCGCGTCCAGGGCCTGTGCTCTGCAGCGGGAGGGGCCACAGCAGTGAGAGACCCGCGTACCACACACACAAAAAAAAGAACAGTCTGAAACTAAATTCTAAATTATTTAACAGCATGAAACAATCAAATAAAAATACACTAAAACTTTCATTTTGATTAGATATGGTCTTGATAGAGATGATCATAAATTCTATTTTTTAATGCTGAAAAATATAAGGTCAATCTGTTTATTAGAAATATAAGGGTAGGGATTCCCTGGTGGCGCAGTGGTTAAGAATCCGCCAGCCAGTGTAGGGGACACAGGTTCGAGCCCTGGTCCGGGAAGGTCCCACATGTCGTGGAGCAACTACACCCGTGCGCCACAACTACTGAGCCTGTGCTCTAGAGCCCGTGCTCTGCAACAAAGAGAAGCCACTGCAATGAGAAGCCCGTGCACCGCAACGAACAGTAGCCCCCGCTCGCTGCAAAAAGAAAGCCCGTGCACAGCAACAAGGACCCAACACAGCCAAAAATTAAAAAAAATTTATATATATATATGAGTAAAAATACTATTTATACAACTAAAATGAGCTAACATTTGTCAAGTGTTTACTCTTAATGTGTCAGGCAGTATTTTAAGGGCTTTACATATAATAATTCAATAAGCCTTACAATAACCCTATGACAGAGAGGCAAGTACTATTATTATCCCAGTTTAACTTATGGGAAATAAACTGAGACAGAAGTTCTTAAGTAACTTGTCCAAGGTCACTAAGTTTGCAAATGGTGGAGTCAAGATCTGAATCAAATCAATGAGGCACCCCAGCCCTCTTAATCATTATGTTCTACTGCCTCTCACTTGAATAGGTTAAAATTAGGGTACAGAACTTTCAAACCCCTGGAAGAAGAAAGAAACAAAACAATAAAAAATTTCCAGCAAAAATCAAGGAAAAAGAAAAAGAAGCAGGTATGCATACAAATGGAAAATATAAAATAATATAGCATGAGTAAACACCAAATATATTGGAATCTTTATACAATGACATGGAAATACGAAATATTATATTGTTGGATGAAATGAAAATATGGCAGAACAGCCAAGTATATTATGATTCGATTTACGCTAATACACGCATTTATAATCTACACTTTTAGTCATTTGTTTTACAAGGGGTAGATTACCAGAGAACAGAATGTTCACTTAATCTGCAATATTTAAAGTTTTACAGTAATCATACATAAACTGAAAAAGATATTTATTTTCTTTAAATAAAAATGCGTAGGGCTTCCCTGGTGGCACAGTGGTTGAGAGTCCGCCTGCCAACGCAGGGGACACGGGTTCATGCCCCGGTCCGGGAAGATCCCACATGCCGCGGAGCGGCTGGGCCCGTGAGCCATGGCCGCTGAGCCTGTGAGTCTGGAGCCTGTGCTCCGCAACGGGAGAGGCCCCAACAGTGAGAGGCCCACGTACCGCAAAAAAAAAAAAAAAAAAAAAAAAAAAAAAAAAAAAAAAAAAAAAAATGTAGATGCCAGCACAAGCACCTATCTTTTCTCAGCTGTGACTGGCACATAGCAAGAATTAAACATTTTTTAAATGAATGTATGGCTATCTCTAAGATTAAATCACTACCTGAGTTTATCAGGTCACTATCAAGATAAGCAAAGAAATAAAATAATACAATGTTCCTTTTAATGTATTTTTCAGTGCTTACTTAAACACTCATATTTATTTCTCTACACTATTTTTAGGCTGACACAACTGGTGGACTGAGCATCAAATGTGTCTCCTGTCTGATAACGAGTTTCCTAAGTGCTATATTACATTAAATCCGTGGTGCCATTATTCTTAAGATGCACCTTTATTTTATGAAACACCAAGAAACAAAAACACTTTCAAACTACGGCACACCATCAAAATATCTGATTTCAGAGAAGTAAAATTTCTAAATGTGCATTTTAGAATCAATGAAATATAGCAATTCTCATTATCGGAAAGTCTAACAGCTACAATTATAATGAGCTCTTACTATGTACTAAGTACCACGCTAAGTGCTTTTACATGTATTATCCCATTCATTTTTCATAGAAACCCCATGAGATAGATGCTGTCATGGTTCTCATTTTACAAACAGGAAAACAAGGCACAGAGAGGCTAAAAAAACCTGTCTGTAATCAAACAACAAGTAGAGAGTCAGGATTTGAACAAAGTAGTCTCACAGCACCATACATTCTCATAATTTGTCTTTACTGCCTAAGGTAGAGCACTAGTCCCGTCAGAAGAGAAAAAAAGTGGTTCTGGCACTATATTCTTAAAGAAATCTATCAAGGACTATACAGAATGCCTTGTTGCCAGATGAAGCCCTATGTTGTGTTGTAGGCAATGGAGAGCCACCATAGGGTTTTTCCAGGGATCTAATCTGATCCAAGAATGTAACTTGGAATAGCTGAAAAAATGAAGAGCTTGTAGGTAGTCTTTCCTAAATATTATTTCACGCATCATTAACCTTGGTGAGATCTCTGAATGCAGCTGTAAGTGTCTTTAAAAGGACTCAGCCACCCTTTTTCACCAACCACACATCTTACCCTCGAGCAGTCCGTGCTGTTACTATAAGTTGCAAGGCTTTGGCCTGCAGCCTCATGTGATGGATAATCACCACCTGCTTGTTCTCCACGCCACTATACATGAACTCCATTTTGTAGGTTTCTTCCATGATCTATAAGGAAAAGGTAAGTAATAAGCAGATTATAGTCTTACTTAAGAGCAAAGAGCAGCACAGGATTCTAAGTGAAACCAGATCTGCACAGAGTGCTTTTTTTAATGCCTATGTTTTAATTCTGAACTGAGATTTTTAAGTGCCTATGTTGAGAGAAACTAGTGTAATTTGAGAGAAATTAATATACATGTTGAGAGAATAAATTATTTTGTCAATTAAAAAAACAAACTTCCATCTGGTAATATCATCTTAGTTGATGATATAAAGATATGAAAGTTTAAACACTGATAAAACTGTAAGGCACTGCTTGTAACTAAAGCAAATTCACTGTGATGTGGTGGCAAATGAATACGTATGGAAACGTAATCCTCAGGAAAAGTCCTCAAGAATTTAGTATTAGGAACCACTGACCACCTGTTAGCCATCCAGACTGTTCTATGGGCCTGGTCTCTCAGAGAGATTTTAGGGAGGGAATCAGTGCAGAAAACAATGTCAGTGACCTCAGCTCAAGTCCAGTGCATCTTAAGTTCTCGCTCTGTTCTATCCAAGTCAGCGACTCCCCCCCAATGATGCTTCTCTTTCCCTTCCCTTTCTTCAATGGGAGGCAAGCAATGATGGCAGGCAATGATGCTTGCCTCCCATTGAAGGCTTTGGAGTCAGAGCCCTGTCAGCTGTCTTCTACAACTGACAGTAACATAAGTTTCCTAATTACATGGTGCCTCAGTTTCCCTATCTGTAAATGCAGAAGAAACAGCACGAACATCATAAAATTTAAAGGATTAAATGGGGTATGGAAGGTGCTTAGCACAGTAACTGTCACATAGCAATGGTAATTCCTTTCTCTTTCTTCCAGACTACTGCTCCCTGTCCCATCCCTCCCAACATGGCCTATTGGTGTTCTGTTGTCATTAAGTTCTACTCCCCTACAATAAGCCACATGGCAGGTCTGAGAGGGAGTCTAGATTAGATGAGAGATGAAGCAGAGTAGTGGAAAGAAAACAGACTCTGGGTATCAGAGTACCTGAGCTCAAGTTCCTGACTTACTACCTATAGCTCTACGAATATAACCTTGCTGAGCGTTGTTTCATCTGTAAAATGGACTTAATACTTATTCCAACCTAATGGGATTATTACGAGGGCTAATTAAAATACACCTGAAATCATTTAGTGAACTGTAATGTAACAATCATAGTCACCATCATTATCTTCCTACTGGGTTGTAATTAGTCATATACAGACTTACTATTGGGAAGACATGACCCAGAAGAGTTCTCCAAATCCCAATACCCAAGAATGAAGGGAAACTGCTCAAAACTAGAAAGAAATAAACTTAAGGCAAGTAAAATTAAATGCTACTTAATGAACTGAGGAGGAAAACACAGACCTTTAAATATTCAAGAGATGGTTAAAGAAAAGAGAGAGAAAGAGAGATGGTACAGGCTAAAAATATAACCACCTCAAAATGAGTTCAGCTACATTTTCAGACGAAAGATTCATGATAGTATTTATTGGATTTTAGTATATCTGAAATACAAACTAATAATATTTTAGAACACAAAAGAAATCTTAGAAATCAGGGAGGTTAAGTAACCTGCTCAACACCACCCAACAAATTAGAGGCAGACATGGGAACAGAACCCAAGTCCCCAGACTCTAAAGCCAGTGCTGTGTCCCCTAATTATGCTGCTTCTCGTATCACTAACTTCTGACACAGGCTGAAAATGGGGAGGCCACAGCAGAGCCTTGTGAACGCCTCTGACTCTTAGACAATGCAATTTCTGGACAGAGATCTGGACAGAGATCCACCTGAGGAGAAGGTCTCAATAAGCTTACCTGTTTTGCTGCTGCTGAGGCCAAATCACTCTGCTTCAAATACAAAGGGGCAGCCACATTCCACAGCTTTTCCTGCAAGGCCTAACAAATCAGGAGAGGACAGAACACACAGGTCAAAAAGACTGCCATATAATTTGAGACTTAAGTGTCTGTTTTGCTTTGAAAATTTACCATGATCAAGACTTCCTCTCATTCTTATTCTTTTAGGCCAGTAAGTCCTACCTATTATGGACAGAGAGGAGACCAATGATTTGGGCCAAATGAACTCCTCCCCATTCAATTCTTGGCCCAAAGACCCTATGTTCCAGACCAGAGCTTGCAAGCAGAGTGCAGGAGCCATGAAGGCCTCACCAAGAATGCCCAGGCAAGCCAGGCTTCTGAGGCTCTGGGACCTCCTTGATCCCAGAGTCACTGGACTAACCAGACTGCCTAGACCCTTCTTCCCTGACTTAGTTCCTTTTTCTTTGCTCCATGCTCTCTATCCTTTGAACAGCCCCATCACCTTACCAACATACTCAAACAAGAAATCAAGAAGCTTTCCTAGATTCCTCCCTCTCTCAATCTCTGCACATTCAAAACTATCACTTAGAGCCATGGATTTTACCTTCCATCTCCCTCCTCGCCTATCCATCCATACGGCCATCTCATCTAAACCTCTGCTATAGTCTCTTATTTTCACAGCCCTTCTTGATTACAGACATAATGACATTACAGAAAACCTAGACTAACACTATACAACATAAATATAACACAAGCCGTGTATGTAATTTTACACTTTATAGTAGCCACATCTTTAAAAGTAAAAAGAAACAGGTGAAATTAATTTTAATATAGTTTATTTAACCCAGTATAGATATTATTTCACTATGCAATCAATATTTTTTAAATTATTAATGAGATAGTTTACATTTTTTTCATACTAAGTCTAAGAAATACAGTGTGTATTTTACACTTACAGTACATCTCAATATGAACATTTATTTACTTATTTTTATAAATTTATTTATTTATTTATCTGTGGCTGCATTGGGTCTTCGTTGATGGGCACGGGCTTTCTCTAGTTGCGGCGAGCGGGGCTACTCTTCCTTGCGGTGCATGGGCTTCTCACTGCGGTGGCTTCTCTTGTTGCGAAGCACGGGCTCTAGGCGGGTGGGATTCAGTAGTTGTGCCATTTGGGCTCAGTAGTTGTGGCTCGTGCGCTCTAGAGCGCAGGCTCAGTAGTTGTGGTGCATGGGCTTAGTTGCTCCGCGGCACGTGGGATCTTCCCAGACCAGGGATCGAACCTGTGTCCCTGCATTGGCAGGCGGATTCTTAACCACTGCACCACCAGGGAAGTCCTCAACATGAACATTTAAAGTGCTCAATGGTCACACATACCTAGTGACTACTGTATTTGACAGTGGCAGGTCTAGACTATAGATATAGAAATTGTTTAATAACCTAAATCATACTACCATTAAGAGTTATTGTTAAAAAAAAAAAAAAAAAGAGTTATTGTTTTTGAATATTTGCTTCCAATCACCTCCTATATGCATGTTTTTTTATATAGTTGTAGTCAGAAAGCAGAAGTAATTTTGTGTGCTTCTTTGGGTACATAATATTATGTCACATTTGGTCATGTTCTTATATAATTCTTCATAAAGATCATTATTGCTACAGAATATACTGTTGAGTAGACGTGCCACGATTTATTTAGCTCCTCCCCTATTATCAAACACTTGCCTGCCTTGGGTTCTAAGTCTGGGTCCCTTACCTACACTTCTCCTACATGACGCTGAATAAAAAACATAGTTCTGTGTTCTTTTTAGGAGTAATTTCTTCTCTTTTCCTACTAAAGAAAAGTGGATTCTTTTCAAAGGCCTTCTTGTATTGCTATCTAGAAGACAACAAGCCAAGGAAGAAGGAAGAAGACCAACACTGACATGGCACTCACTATGTACCAGACACTAGACCAAGGGTTTTCACATGCACTGCTTGCTACCAATCCTTACCTGGGTAGAGTTATTATTAGCTTTGTTTCATAGAAGCTTGGAAAAGCCAAATAACTGTGCAAAGGGACATGAAGGAACTTTTGGGGGTAATGGAAATCTTCTATATCTTAACCGTGGTGGTGGTTACACAGGCATATATATTTGAAAGAATCTATCTAGCCAAATAAGGACTGTTTAAATCCCAAACTACTTCAGTGTACACACTTATCTTCACATGCTACACACACCTACAAAACCCTAAGCTCACATATCTTACAGTGGCAAATAATTTCTGACACCTCCATTTATTCTGACTTTGGTCAAATATCATTAATAACTTTGAAGACTAACCACATTTAGAACTAAAGCCAAGTTAAGTCTTATCAAGTTAGAAGGGCTGTTCTAAATTCTAAGCCAAAATTTATAGCAGAACTCTGCTGCAGAAGCTGACAGCTATTGAGCTAGTTTAACTGGTTTTCAACTCAGGGAACTGAAACAGCTTTTGGGTACCAATTTTGTGTGTGTATATATATGTACTCTAACTACCTAGTATGAAATGACAGCAAGTCATTAGCTCTTAAAAGCAATGAAATCAACCTTTGACTAATTTGACTTTGACCAAATGAAATTAGCATTTAGAAATATATAAATATATAAAATACAAATGTTTATATAAGATCCTTGCTAATCAAATTGTTAAAAAACAATTAAAATCCTTGGGATTCTAATGCAAATGGTTATCCAACCTGCTCTAATTATATTATAAAGGAATTCTCTCAAATTAAAAAATTCAAATTCCTATATGAGTTAACAATTCTTTAATTAGAGGCAAATATAATTATACTACAGAGTACATAATTTCCCCATTGCTAAGCAGTTGCATAAAACCAGTTATTTTTCTACTTATAGCCTCAAACACTGCTGGGTCCATTAAACTGCATTCTTAGCAACACACTCATGAACAAAATGGATTCAAACCAACCTTGATGAGAAGAAGCTGACACCTCAGATAGGTAGCAGAGAAGTCAGCTACTCCTGCCAATTCAGACTGAAGTTCTCCAAGTCTTTGCAGATCCCTGTAGTAAATAAAAACCCAAGCCAAACACAGAATAAGAATAACACCAGTTAAAGATCATGTCAAAAGCTTTTTACCATTTTATACCTAGTAAATTGGTAAAAAAATTTTTAATGACAGCACTCAATGCTGAAGTGGTTATAATGAAACTGTTTCACTTACACTTTGATAGCAGTTTAAGCTGCTATAATTCTTCTGGAAAACAGAACTGTACTACGTTATAAAAGTCACACATATAGTCAAAAGTTTTGATCAGTAGCTTTATGCTACGAAGTAATTCTAAGGGAAACATTCAACAGAAATGAAATACTTTATGCCCCGCAATATTCATTGTTATGTTATAGTAAAACCCAGTAACTACTTAAATATCCAATGGTAGAGGAATTATTAAATAAATTACTTACATACAGTCAATGGAATATTCTACAACCATTAAATATAATATGGTAATAAGGTATATGATCTCAACTATGTAAAAACCATATATATATATATACATATATATATACACACATATATGAAATATGAAAACACAGAGCAACCTGTTTTCTAGATAGAGGTATTAGGGTGTTTCTTAGTGCCTCCTAACTATGCTTTATTTTCCAAGTGTTTTATACAATCGGTAAGTATGTTTTATATCATCAGAAAAAAAAATTTTAAGGTATCATAGTGGGCTCCATTGGCTGCCTACCTAGTTAGTAATTTTCCACTTTTTCCTTACTAAGTGAACCCTGATTTAGTTCAAGAGAAGGTGCCCCAAACCTAGTTCCAGGTAGAGTCCAACTGGACTAAGCTAATTAGCACACATCATCTTCCTGGTTAGGTCACCTAGGTTGGCCTTATGAGTCCTAATGGAAGGACTTATATTCAATGCTTGAAGCAGGTCTGATGGTGGTCTATGAATCACTCATTTTCTCTTTCTCTCTCTCTGTCTCTATCTCTCACTAGACTGAACAAGAATGTTTTATAGTCCTGATTACCACTGGCAGTCATACTGTAACTCTAAAAGAAAAAAAGCCTTGGGATAAAGCAAATGTTGAGGACAAGAAAAATCCAGAGAGAGAGAAACTGGGTCCTTAATGATATAAATGAACTACTTAACCATACCATACTAAGAAATGCCTCTGATTTCTGTTCATATGAAGAAATAAATAGCCATTATAAGTTAATTTGAGATAAGGTTTTCTGATACTCACAATTAAAGCATGCTAACTGGATATAGGTATAGACAAAGTGATTGCAACCATATTAAATACATCTGCCTGTGGACAAGAGAACAGAAAGTGGTACACACACATAAAATAGTTGTGTTCAGGGCTGGGACTACTGATTTGAAGCATTTAATTTTTTTAATAGGTTATACATACCTCGCTATAGAATTACACCAATAAGGAACAGAATTCAAAAGATACTAAAGGATAGACAATTAAATTAGTCCACTTTCCTATACCTATGTGCTGCTAACCAGTAGCCTTTTCCAGAGGCAACTACCATACCAGTTTCTTTTAAATTCTTTTGGAAATACGCTACACATCTACAGAAAGTAATGTTTTTCTTTTCTTTCTTCTTTTTTGGGGAGGAGAGAGAGGGAGAATGAGAGACAGTGCGAGCAAGCAAGCTAACAATCTCAGAAAAAATTCGTAGAACGCTGCTTGGTTTTTTAATGTCGTATCAAAATTTCACGTAGAAATGATAACTGTGGGAAACCTAAAGATCTGGCTCATGAGGGAAGTTAACTGTTTCAGGGCTGGGATACTCTATCAGGTTTCAGAGCAGCCTGTACAAAATTGTCCATTGGACTAAGCCCCTCCCTCTTATTTCAGGCAACTTTCTGAGAGCTAATGCTGCCTCCTGAGAACCTTGATACAAGAAAGGAGATGCCCTGGAAAGGGGCAACAATGAATTATTTCCAAAGTGACTGAAGAAATTAGGGTCTGTGGCTTATATACCGACTCTTTTGAGTTTTGGTGATTTGAGCTAATCCCGGAGAGCCTGCTCATGTGTGGCAATCAAGCACAATAAAAGGCAAGACCCTGCACTAGCTAACCATAACTGTAAAATCCTATTTTGGCGGCCAGCTGGTCTCTCCCTTTCGCATCTCTGACGTCTCTCTTGCAAAAGGTGGCCCTGAATCATTCTACGTCTGAACCATTTCATCTCCAGAAAGATTCTGCCTTCTGCTACATTATAGAGAACACTGACCAGCTGACTATACATTAGCTGACTGCCCCCATGTGTTAAGTCATTCTATCACCCTTGCCCTGTAGCATTTGTTCTGAATTCCACAAAACAAGATGCAACCAAACTAGCCATGGGAAATCTGAACTATTATACAAACAAAAATAGAAACTTGGCAGCCCTGCTCAAAAAGCTCTGTGTCCCAGTGTTTCCTCTCTGTATCTCTTTTTTTATTTTTTTTGCTGACCACTGGACTTTATTAAGATGGAATCACTGATAATTACACGGAAGCTACCTGCCTAAGCCAAAATCCTTGAGGTTCACATGAACTTAGTTATACAAATAAGAAACAAATGGCATGTTCAAAACCATAAGGAAATATCCCGACACTCAGGTGATGAAGGCTGGGGTGAATGAATCGGCACACTTTTTCCAAGCTTTAAAGAGTTTGTGGGCCACCCAGTGGTCCCTTGCATGCAAGAAGTCAAAGACCTCCTCTGTGCAATCCTCCTCTGTCAGTGACCTGGAGGATACATGCTCATCACAGAGCTCTAGCCGCTCCCAAGCCTTTACACATTTCTCCAGCTGCCCGCATTGCTCTCTCGCTGCTGTTAGGGGATCCACTAATTCCTCCTCCTCCTCCTCCTTCTCCTTGGGATCTCCGGACCCAGTCAGCATCGTTTGCTCATCCTCCAGCCCCATGTCTGGCTGCTGTTGTGGACTCAACATGAGCAGCAACAGCGACACCTATTCTCTGTATTTCTTTATGCCCACGATCCTCAGGAAGCCTCAGTTTAGACATCCATCAGGAGACTATGGACTCTTTAATGAAAAAGGTACAAAAAAGCACCTCCTATGCGCACTGTACTAGGTGTGCTAGGTGTTTCCTTATTTGAGCTCATTTAATCCTTACAATGTGAACTGCAATTATAGGCATACTTCGGAAAATTGTGGGTTCAGTTCCAGACCACCACAAGTAAAGCAAATATCACAATAAAGCTAGCTAGGCACGCAAGTTTTTTGGTTTCCCAGCATATAAAATTCATGTTTACATTACACTAGAGGTTATACCGTTCTCCACAGTGGCTGTACCAATTTACGTTCCCACAAACTGTAGGAGGGTTCCTTTTCTCTATACACTCTCCATCATTTAGTATTTGTAGACTTTTTGATGATGGCCATTCTGACCAGTGTGAGGTGATAGTATCTCACTGTAGTTTTGATTTGCAGTCTCTAATAATTAGTAATGTTGAGTACCTTTTCATGTGCCTGTTCGCCATCCGTATGTCAAACTATGTTGAATAAAAGTGGTGAGAGTGGGGCTTCCCTGGTGGCGCAGTGGTTGAGAGTCCGCCTGCCAATGCAGGGGACACGGGTTCGTGCCCCAGTCCGGGAAGATCCATGGTGAGAGTGGGCATCCTCTTTTTCCTGATCTTAGAGGGAATGCTTTCAGCTTTTCACCACTGAGTATGATGTTGGCTGCAGGTTTGTCATATACGGCCTTTATGATATTGAGGTATATTCCCTCTATGCCTGCTTTCTGTAGTGTTTTTATCAGAAGTGGATGTTCCATTCTATCAAAAGCTCTCTGTTATCTACTGAGATGATTATATGGTTTTTATTCTTCAATTTGTTATTGTGGTGTATCACATTGATTGATTTGCAGATATTGAAAAATCCTTGCATCCCTGGAATCAATCCCACTTGATCATGAAGGATGATCCTTTTAATGTATTTTTAGATTTAGTTTGCTAGTATTTTGTTGACGATTTTTGCATCTATATCCATCAGTGATATTGGCCTGTAATTTTATTTTTTTGTGATACCTTTTCTAGTTTGGGTAGCAGGGTGATGGTGGCCTCATAGAATGAGTTTGGAAGTGTTCCTTCCTCTGAAATGTTTTGGAATAGTTTCAAAAGGACAGGTGCTAACTCTTCTCCAAATGTTTGATGGAATTCACCTGTGAAGCCATCTGGTCCTGGACTTTCGTTTGTTGGGAATATTTAAATTAGTGATTCAACTTCAGTACTGGTAATTGGTCTGTTCATATTTTCTATTTCTTCCTGGTTCAGTCTTGGGAGATTGTACCTTTCTAAGAATTTGTCCATTTCTTCTAGGTTGTCTATCTTGTTGGTGTACAGCGGTTCGTAGTAGTCTCTCATGATCTTTTGTATTTCTGTGGTGTTGGTTGTTAACTTCTCCTTTTCATTTCTGATTTTATTGGTTTGGGCCCTCTCCCGTTTTTTCCTGATGAGTCTGGCTAAAGGGTTATCAATTTTATTTTTTTTTAAAGAATCAGCTTTTAGTTTCATCAATCTTTTCTATCGTTCTTTTAGTCTCTTTTTCATTTATTTCTGCTCTGATCTTTATGATTTCTTTCCTTCTACTAACTCTGGGTTTTGTTTGTTCTTCTTTCTATGGTTGCTTTAGGTGTAAAGTTAGGTTGTTTTGAGATTTTTCTTGATTCCTGAGGTAAGTTTGTATCGCTATAAACTTCCCTCTAAGAACTGCTTTTGCTGCATCCCATAGGTTTTGGATTTTTGTACTTTTGTTTTCATTTTTTCTCCAGGTATTTTTCTGATTTCCTCTTTGATTTGAAACAAGTCTTTGGATTTTAAATCTCACTATACCAGATCCTTCATGTCATACAGACTGTTTATGCAGAAACAGAGCAGTGTGACAAGATGGAAGGGCTGGAAAAACCTATGTTCTAGTCCAGGCCTTTGCTGTTCCTTGTCTTTGACAGTCTTCTCCCTTCTTCACTTGACTAATTTCTAGTCATTCTTCTGGTCATTGCTTAAACCATGAAAGGAAGGGTTAGGTGCCCCCTTCTGTCTTCTAGAAAACTCTGTACTTAATGTATTGTGTGGAAAGCACAATACTGCATTGCCTGTTTACCTAGCTATTTCCCCAACCAGGCTGTAAGATCCCTTGCAGCAGAGACTATGTCTTGTTTACTATTGTGTCCCTTCTGCCTAGCACAATGCTTGGCGCTAAAAAACCATATAACAAATTAATGAACTCCAGCTCCCTCACTCCTTGTAAAAATTGGGTAATTCTCATGGAATTGTTTTCAAATTCAATGAACTAATGTACATAAAACAGAAGAGTGGGCACTTAATAGACAGCAGCTCTTACTATGATCAAGGATAGTGGAGCCTTATAAAAGATTAAATCCATGCAACTGAAGGTGAGGTATGACCAAAAGAAAATGCCATCTATAAAAATATTAAAAGTCTTCACTCCTGGTTAAGCCATCATAACCAGAGTTTTCAACAAATATTTACTAAGCTCCTAAATAAGGCACCCAAAATACAGTGGTGAAGACAAAGTAGTTATGTCAAGTTCTGAAAACAAACCAAAAAAATCATCCCCCCAGGGTCCTCACTGAACTACAGCAGTGAGGTGAAATCTTATTTGGGTGACATGGCTGCTTAGATTACAACAAAGGACAATGTGTTTGATGGTGAAGTTTGTTTGATACTAGTACTAACAAGTAAACGGCCAGAGTCCTAATCAGAGAAACTTCTGTATGAAATTCTGACTAACATTTCACTTTTCAGCAACTACGGAAAAATGTAAATTCTGAAGAACCCCAGGGATCATCTGACGTACCTCCACTGATAAAAGAATCCCCTTCACTGCTGCATATCAGAGAGCAACAATTTTAGAGTCAAACAAAGCTAGATTTAAATCCCAGTTCTGCTACTTCCTAGCAAATTGCTTCATTTCCCCAAATTTCTATTTCTTCATTGTAAAATGGTTAACAACATCTAACTGCAATAGTATTTGTAAAACACAGTAGGTCATCAGTAACTGCTGCACCATCGGCTTTCCTTTTCGGATCTTTCACCATCCTGGCCACCTTTCTCAGAATGCACTTAACTAGAAACATAGTGCCCGGGACTGACCACAGCACTAGAACTGCGGTCTGACCAGCCCGAAGCCCAACAGGACTATCACCTCATAAAATCCAGATCATAAGAGTGACTCAAACCTGGGTGTCTACTGAGTACCTACTAATAGCCAGCACTGCAGGTGATGACCAAATTGGCTTGCTTTTGTGCATTTTGTACCTTCTCAGTGCCAACTGGATAGAAAACTGTCAAGGACAAAACTAAATGTTTATTTAGGTGTGGCTGAGTGGGGAAGTAGAGCTTTTTTTTCCTGGGCTCAGGGCCAAAAACGTCAGTAGCAGTTTCTAAATTTAATCACGTTGGTGAGGGAGCAGATGAGAAAGAAAATGTGATCCAGGCATCACTTCAGGGTCAGCAAACTTCTTCTGTAAAGGGTCACATAGTAAACATTTTAGGCTTTGTAGTCCATATAGTCTCTGTGGTAGCTACTCAATCTACCACTGCAGCAATGAAAGCAGCCATAGACAGTACCTAAACAAATGAGTGTGGCTGTGCTTCAATCAAACCTTATTTACAAAAGCAGACAGATATTGTCTTTGCTAAAGGCAAATGGGGGGCTTCCCTGGTGGCGCAGTGGTCAAGAATCCTCCTGCCAAGGCAGGGGACACGGGTTCGAGCCCTGGTCCGGAAAGATCCCACATGCTGCAGAGCAACAAAGTCCATGTACCACAACTACTGAAGCCCGCACGCCTAGAGCCCGTGCTCCGCAACGAAGAGTAGCCCCTGCTCGCCACAACCAGATAAAGCCCGCGTGCAGCAACTAAGACCCAACGCAGCCAAAAATAAATAAATAAATTCATTTTAAAAATTAAAAAAAATAAAGGCAAATGGGTTTCATTTCTTTTCAAATCATTCAGGACATACTAATAGGGCCTGGCAGACTCTGCTGATTGTTCTCGATATCCTTCCTTTCTTCCTTAGTAACAGAGTCACTAAGTGTTAACTAAGCACTGCTCACCCAGAACAAAGACTACCTTTCCTAGCTCCTTACAGCTAGATATAGCCATGTGACTTAAGTTTTAGTAAATGGGACACAAGTAAAATTAGAACATGCAACTTTGGGGAAGTGTCTTTAAAAGGGAGTGGTTATAGAAATGATGCCCTTCTGCTCTTTCCTTTTTCCTAGAGGCTGGATTACAAAGGGGATGGTTAAAGTTTGGATCTTCAGCCAAAGGCCACTTGATGCAAAAGATGGAGAAATAAGAAAGAATGAGTCTAGGTCATCAGCCATCTCAGCTCTGTCCGCCTATGAGAAACAATTAACCTTTTATCCTGTTTAAGCCTCTGTTAGTTACATTTTCTGTTACCCTAATATAAGGTAAGAAAAATTGAAAACAGGTTCTTTGTAACTCTTTCTAGTTTTGTACTAATCATCAATCTTGTCACGAACACAAAGCTTTTCTTTGTAATATGCTTAAACCACAATCTAATCCAAATAAAAACATCAGAAAATCCTGTCAACACAGTCAGAAAAACTAGCCTATAACCAACATTAGAAATCAAAAGGATCAAGCCAAGCATAACAACGTTAACTGTGTCAAAGGAAAGGGATGATCAATCACCTCACCTGATGGTGAACTCTAGCAGCTCCTGAGTTCCTTGAGGGTCCAGGTGTTGAAGACTGTATACCCTTTCAAGGCTCTGCTGCAGGAACTGATGGGAAGGATCCTCATGAGGCATGATATTGGGAGAAAGAGCTGATGACACTAGTTTTCTACCTGGTAACTAAGCAAACACAGTGGGGTTACAGCACCATCAAATTCTCTGGCTTAAAAAAAACCAACTTCTGTGGCTCAGTTTTTAGTAACACGAAGAAACCAGGAAAAAAATGTGAACCAAACAAAGAAATGGAAAAAAAAAAAAAAGCTAGATAATTCTGTAAACAACCTTCTTCTCCTTCCTCAGCTTAAGTGGGAGAAAGGGAAAGAGAGAGAGAAAACGAACATGGTCTACCAAATACAGCCACAGCTGCAAGGAGAAAAAGAAAAGAGAATGGTATAACATTATTTTCTATTGCTAACTGAAATAAATGGGCTAACCACAGAAATAGGACTAAAAATTAATCTGTAGTCACATTTATTTTTAACCTTTATTTGATCATTCACTTCATAGAAGAGTGATGATTTATTCCCAAATAAGTTTATATAGCATGTTGTAAAAATGTTTTTTATGATGATAATTATAATCCTTGTTCTTACTGTTAAAAGTGGCTACCTTTCAAGAAAGGGATGAGGAAGGGAGAGCAAAAAGGATTTTACTTTTAACTTTGTATCTTCTATATAGTTTAAATTTTCTAACCATGTACATATATTATTCTAAATAAAGTCATTTAAAGTTAACTAAGCAGGGATGAGTATATACAAATAAAGAGCTTAGAAAAGTGCCTGCACACAGCATTCAGTAAGTGTTTGCTATTATTATCATTATGGTTCATTAAAATTTTTTTCTTTCTATATCTCTCAGTTTAAAAATAATAAAGAGTTTATTATTAAAAAATAAACTTGGGAGTTCCCTGCTGGCGCAGTGGATAACACTCTGCGCTCCCAATGCAGGGGCCCCAGGTTCGATCCCTGGTCAGGGAACTAGATCCCACACGCGTGCCGCAACTAGGAAGTCTGTCTGCTGCAACTAAGACCCGCAACCAAAAAAAAAACTTGCTGAGAATCATAGCTTTATGTAATTATTAAGATATAACACAATCTTAACCTTGATTTAAAATATGTTGTTCCAGATTTCTTCTTCTTGCCTAATATAACATGATCAATAACCCAGGGACATTTTTTTTAACATCTTTATTGGAGTATAATTGCTTTACAATGGTATGCTAGTTTCTGCTTTATAACAAAGTGAATCAGCTATACATATAAATATATCCCCAAATCTCCTCCCTCTTGCATCTCCCTCCCACCCTCCTTATCTCACCCTCCCTATCCCACCCGTCTAGGTGGTCACAAAGCACCAAACTGATCTCCCTGTGCTATGTGGTTGCTTCCCACTAGCTATTTATTTTACATGGTAGTGTATATATGTCCATGACACTGTCTCACTTCGTCCCAGCTTACCCTTCCCCCTCCCCATGTCCTCAAGTCCATTCTCTACGTCTGTGTCTTTATTCCTGTCCTGCCCCTAGACCCAGGGACATTTAAAAAATGAATCTTCTTAAAAGATTCAGAGCAGGGACTTCCCTAGTGGCACAGTTGTTAAGAATCCACCTGCCAATGCAGGGGAGACGGGTTTAAGCCCTGGTCCAGGAGGATCCCACATGCCGCAAAGGAATTAAGCCTGCGCACCATGACTACTGAGCCTGTGCTCTAGAGCCTGCAAGCCACAACTACTGAGCCCGTGTGCCACAACTACTGAAGCCCATGTGCCTAGAGCCTGTGCTCTGCAACAAAAGAAGCCACCACAATAATAAGCCCGCACACCACAACGAAGAGTAGCCCCGCTCTCTGCAACTAGAGAAAGCCCACGCAGAGCAACAAAGACCCAAAGCAGCCAAAAATAAATAAATTTATTAAAAAACAAAAAAAGATTCAGAGAAAAGTACAAAACAATAGAAGAAAGCCCAAGAGAGAAAGATAATTAATGAATGTGTTTTCAGAGAATATACAGTCTGCTTTCTGCTACTTAACAACCATACGGGACTAAAAATCAAAAATCCAAAACCAAGAACGAGAGATGTTTTCAACATACCCTCAAGGCAGGAACAAGATGAGAAAGACTGTCTCGGAGGTAGGCATAGTGTCTGAAGGTATGATCTGAGAACAATGCAGGCATTGTTGGACAGGTTTTAGCAGCATTGAAAATAAGAACCAAAACTGCAATGTCTGATAAATAAGTGGGTTAAGTAAACTTGGAGGTATAAAAGGTTGAGCTTGGCCAGAATTTGGTGCCTCTACTTCTAACCCCCCAAATTCCTGTTAAATGACTACAATTTTCTAACAAAGAAATGCAAATTCAAAGAGATACATTACTTCACTCCAAATTACCCCAATTACCCCTCCAATTACCAAAGAAAGGTTTTTTAAAATAATGTCTGCTGCCGAGAATACTAACAAATAGGAACTTCTGGTACAATGCCTACTAAAGTATATACTGGCACAATCCCTTGGAATAATAATTTGGTACTAGATATGAGTCTTATGAATGTTGAGTAATTCCACATCTCAAAATCAAATGGCAGAGAATCATTTACAGTAGCAAATAATCAGTAACAACCTAAATGTCCAAAACCAGGAGAATGATTAAATAATTTGTGTTTCATCTACTTGATGGAGTATTACACAATAGTTAAAAATTATCTTTATAAAAGATTTTTAACATTGCATCATAAGCATTTTGTTATAAGTGAAAAAAGCAGACTCTAAAATGTATAGACAATATGACAGCAGCTATCTATCATCAAATGTTTGTTGATGAAATAAAATGTTAAAAAATAAAATGACAGCAAAATCCCAAACCCAAGCTTTTAAAAAGGGAGAAGGAGGGCTTCCCTGGTGACGCAGTGGTTGAGAGTTTGCCTGCCGATGCAGGGGATGCAGGTTCGTGCCCCGGTCCAGGAAGATCCCACATACCGCAGAGCGGCTAGGCCCGTGGGCCATGGCCGCTGAGCCTGCGCGTCCGGAGCCTGTGCTCCGCAACAGGAGAGGCCACAACAGTGAGAGGCCCGCGTACCGCAAAAAAAATGAAATTAAATTAAAAGGGAGGAGGAAACACACCAAAATATTAAGTCAATTACATTGGCTATTAAGACTCTGGGTGTTACATATGAAATTTCCTCTTTCTACTTTTAAAAGTTTTCTATGTATATTAATTTTGTAACAGAGGGAAAATCAGAAATTAAAAACACAAGATAAACATACCTTCCAATCTTCTGTATGTATCTCTATGGCAGAGTGTGCTATTTGCCTACCCAGTATCCATTGTTCCCTTTTTCCTTACTAATAGAATATTGATTTTATTCCAAATATCCTCTAACTTCCTGCCTAGAACCTGGACCTGATGACTGGAGCTCTAGCAATAATTTTGGACAACTGAAAATGGAAGAACAGAAAAATGGAAGGAGCCTAGATCACCAAGAATAATGTGGAACTACTATACCAGACTGCTTACCTCCAGACTTCTTTTACATTGAGGAAAAAAAAAAAACTGTAATTAACATTTAAGATACATTTGGGGCAATCTCTGTTATTCACAGCCAAACATATTTCTTAAATAACACAATTCTCCAACTACCCA
The DNA here is from genome assembly GCF_003031525.2 of Neophocaena asiaeorientalis asiaeorientalis. Taxonomy (NCBI): domain Eukaryota; kingdom Metazoa; phylum Chordata; class Mammalia; order Artiodactyla; family Phocoenidae; genus Neophocaena; species Neophocaena asiaeorientalis. The sequence continues at coordinate 882,158 of NW_020172006.1, forward strand.
GAAAAATATCTTAACATTAGGCTTCCAAAAATGTTTAGTATTTTTTTTTAACGTGAAAGGGGCTTCAGATTTCAGGGCACTTTAATATGTCCTGTGTGATTTGTAATAACACCTAGCCCACAAGTCTCTCTGATGAGCTGAATTTCAAATAGTCATAGTATTGCACCTTTAAAAGTAAGGTCAGGGATGTGCCTTTTTTAGATGTAAACACAGAGTCAGGCATTGGTTAGCACATCAATTACACAGATCTTTTAAAAAATTCTCCAAATGCCCTGTGAAAATAAAAAGAATTAAGAGAGAATACAATGGTCATCACAAAAGCCAGTTATTTGGCTGATCCCTGTATCTCAATAAATACCCCCCTAAACCTCACCAAGGACGTGCTATAGAGTGAAAAGAACCACGGGAGAGTATGGATGTACTGATGTAAATGTATTCCCATTACTGGAAAACAACCCGACGGCATGGCATGCTGCCCAAAGCTATCACAACCCCCTTGAACTTGTATCAGGGCTAGAGTAATCATGCAGCCTAGCTCAGCCCATCCCCTCCTTCAGGCTGCAGATCAAATTAAGCACGGAATAAGACACAGGGAAAAGTCCACAGGCTTTAAAACCAAAGATGTCTGTCTGGCTTTGAATCCCAGATTTGCTGCTTAGAGAGGTACTTAGCCTCTCTGAGCCTCAGTTCCTCATCCGTAAGCAGGGAATAATACCTCCTTCCAGGGTTGTTTGCAGATCAGTGATAAAAATGTATGAAGCATTTAAACAGTATGTGGAATGTAGTAGATGCTCAATAAATTGTTAAAAATTTAGTATTAGTATTAAATGGCAAAGTTGAATTACTGTGAATATAAGAATAAAACCTGAGGAAAATAACCATTAGGCTCCCTCAGGATATACTTTTAACTAAAAGAAATGAGAAAGAAAAATAACAACAAAACAAAACAAAACCCTCAGACCATCCAAGCTATACTGCAGAAAAAGATGCCAAAATTCCCTGCTAAATCAGCAGAGGATACAAGCTGGATCATCCATGTCTGGTTCAGCTGTGTCAAAAAACGGGTGGGTGCTCAGGAGCTCAGGTACCAAGGGAAGCACCAGGGTTGGATGTCGACTTCCCAGAAACTTCAAGCATCTGAAACAAGCAAAATGAGAAAAAAGCAAACCTCTTTTTTAAAAAGTACTGAGAATTGGAATCAGAAAACCTGACTCAGAATTACAAATTCTCAACCATCTACTTTTGTTACCTCTACGACTTCAGATAAGTCATTCAATTATTCCAGAACTCAAGTTAATTCATCTAAAAACTTGGTTATTATGAAGACAGAGAGCTGATATGACAGATATTACTACAGGTTATTTAACTAACAACCATTTCCCCCAGCTTCCTTGACAAGAGAACCCTGATTTTACTCAGGTATCAGGTAAGTAGCAAAGTGCTCAATGAAGGTAGGCCTAGCCCAAGGGCTCAACCACAACTGGTCTAAACTCATCATGGCAATCCCAAGCCCATTTTACAGAGACTGCTTTGCAGGTAGTCAAGTAACCCAGTTCTGGTCAATGGGACAAGAGGGGAAGTCTGCTGTGGAGCTTCTCAGGAATGTTTTCCTAATCAAATGAAGTGCATACAAATGAACATATCTATGAAACGGAAACAGACTCACAGATACAGAGAACAGATTTGTGGTTGGGAAGGGGGGTGGGGGAGGGAAGTATTGGGAGTTTGGGATTAGCAAATGCGAACTATTACATATAGGATGGATAAACAAGGTCCTATTGTATAGCACAGGGAACTATATTCAATATCCTGTGATAAATCATAATGGGAAAGAAAATGAAAAATAATATACATATATGTATAACTGAATCACTTTGCTGTACAGCAGAAATTAACACAACATTGTAAATCAACTATACTTCAATAAAACTTTTAAAAAAGAGAAGTGCATGGAGGGAATGTCCTTTTCTTTCTGTCTTAAGATATTGTCTTATCAGGTAGCCATATTGCAACTATGAAGAGAAAGCCAAGAGAACTGCAAAGAAGTCAACCAGAGTACTAGCCCTGTTAAGCTGTTGAATGACCAATCCTGAAATCAACTTTCTGACTTCTTGTTATGCAAAAATATTAGACCTTACTGTTTAAGCCACTTTTAATCAGACTTTCTGTTACTTGTAGACAGAAGCATTCTAACTGATATCCTGGGTGAAGTTCTAGAATCAGAAGAGATCTGATCTGAAACAGGAAACTTAATAACTCTGTGGCCTTGAGCAGATATATGTTTACCTACAAATGAGATTAAATATAATTACCTCATACAGTTGCTATAAGGATTAAATGAGATAATGAGTGAAAAGTACTTAGCAAGGTGTCTGCCATTATATAATAAGAACTCAATTAACTATTAGTTAGCTATTATTAATTGGCTATTAGTTAACTACTAGGACTACACGAAGGCCCTTTATAAGTTATAAAGAACTACATGTGTGCTGGTATTTATGCTTTTTTGTTAATTTTAATTAAGTTCTGGTGTAGAAGGTGTGTTGAATTGAAAATAAATATAAACCTTAATTTAATGTTCTCACTGAGTTTATAATCTAACTGAGGCAAAGATGACTAACACTATAAGGTAATGAACTATCAAATGAATGATACCCTGCTTTCTACCTGTCAAAGGTAGAAGGGATCACTATGATCGGAGAAAGTTGCACAAAGAAGATGAGACTTCACCAAGGACTGGAGAATAAGAAGATCAGCAAAAGAGAGAAAACAAACCCCATGAACAAACTGATGGCTATATGGGGTATGAAAGGCATCACATTGAGAACATTTGATACTGTTAGGAAAGTACACTTTTCTCCAGTTCTGTCTTAAAGAACTTAATTCACTAGTTTTCTGACCTCTCTCAGCCCATTTACTCACTGTGCCTCAGGGGACATTGTATCCCCACAGCCCAAATGACTGAGTGCTCCTTGAAGACACTCAATAAATGTACAACGAATTGAGCTGAACTGGACTGAACAAACATGAAGAAATGGCAAAACAGAAAACCAGGTATCAAAAATGTTACCTAGAGCAAGATTCCCTGGCATTTTTAGCTCTTAGTATGTCTTCCAAGCACCTGATCTGATCCACAGTTTTTCAACTTTTAATACCAATTTTTTTTGAAAATAAATAAATCATATATTTGCAGTGATCTCATCACATAAGCTCATTGAAATATGTGGAGTACAACAACGCACATTTTATATTAAATGTATGCAAGTAGCTCCTCAAACAGCAATTCATGAACAGTGTTAAGCTTGACTCTAGCCAGTAAAGCTAGAGGTAATCAGGGGAAAATATGATTGTGATTTTCCATCTGAAGACCAAGTACTCACCCTCCCTTTAATCTCTACAATGATGGAAACAGACAAAGAGTGACTAACACTATATAAGAGGAAAAGGAAATCTAATCGACTCATCTCTGTACCTCCAAAACTTCCCACAGGGCTTGGCACATAGTAAGTACATAGCAGGCACATAATATTTGCTAGGTGGATGGATGGACAAATGAATAACCTAAGATGTGATATTCAATTTAGGAACCAGACTCTTGAGAGTATAGTTATGTTGAATCAGGTTTCTAAATTGAAGACAAAATTGAAGGCCATACCCCAACCTATGATGATCCACTAAATAATGTCAACATTGTACATTTACCATATTATCAGACTCAGCGAACAAATGAGCAAAAAAAATCCTTACTTCCATATGGAGTCCCTATCAGTAGGGTACTTGGTTAAATTTTTCAGCAGCTCCACCAGTGCAAGATGAATCCCTTCTTTGGTTGAAACATTAGTGCAACATAAGAGTTCATGAAGAGCCTCTCTAATATCTCTGGATGAATCCTTAAAAAAAAGAAAAAGGTAATAATAATAATAGCAGTCACTATGGATTAGCTATTATGGAGGAGTATACAAGTTAAAGTGGGAGTACAGGGTAAAGAACGTCTCAATTTTCAGAAAGGGGAGGGGCTAGTGTTCACAGAGGAGGAAAAATTTGAAATGATATTTGAAGAATTCATTCATTTGTTCATTCATTAATCGGTACACTCAACATTTACTGAACACTTATTAAACAGTCAACATTTATCAGCACCTACTATGTACAAGTGCTAGGGATACAGCAGTAATTAAAATTGAATCCCTGCTCTCAGGAGTTTCCTTTTAGTGAAAAGACAAAAATGAATAACTAAATATATAGGTCAGATATGAGAAACTATAAAGCAGGTTAAGGTTAAGAGTGCTAGGATAGGTGGGGTATTTTACATGGCATAATCAAAGGGAACAGCAAACATAAAGGCCATGAGGTGAAAGCATGTTGAAAAATAGCAGTGTGGCTACAGCAGAGTAAACAAAAAGAGTAGGTACCAGATGATGTCAGAGAGTGGCCTCTTCCCTCCCCAACACTTTCTGCTCAACCTCACTAAAAAGATTAGAAAAGCTCACCAACAACTTCTTAATGCTAATGTAAATGAAAACATATCAGCTTTACTCTTATTTGATATCTCCATAGCATTTTTTGCCAGTTCTTTAAAACTTTTTAATATAGACAATTTGAAACATATGTAAAAGTAGAGATAATTCCCCAGTTTCAACAATTAACTCATAGCCAGTCTTGCTTCATCTATACATTTACCCACTCTTCCCAGATTATTTTGAAGCCAATCAGAGAAATCATAGCATTTTGTTGGTAAATATTTCCATAATATCTCTTTTTTAAAATTATTTTTTAAAAAAACCCCACAAAACCAATATCATGCCTAAAATTTTAATAATTCTTTAATAGCAAATATCCACTCCATAATAAAATTTCCCTGACTCAAAAAGTTTTTATTTGTTCTAATTAGGCTCCAAGAATGTCCGCACATTGCAATTGGGTAATATGTCCCTTAAGTATCTTTTAATATGTAAAATCTCTTTACATCTCACGTTTTTTTCCCCTTGCAATTTCTGCCCTGTATATCCTGAGATGATAGTTTGATTTAGAGGTTTAATCACATTCAGGTTCAATTTTTTTATAAGACCACTTCACAGGTAGTAGTGTGTACCTCCCTCAGGAACTATATTTTTCTTTTTGTGATATTAGTAACCACTGAAGATCACTGCCTAGATCTGGTAATTCATTAAAGTTGTAAAACAATGATATATAAATTCTATCATTCATCAACAAATACTTCTACAAAGAAAAACTTCCCCTTATCAACTAGCTGGTTGTCTTGAAGTTCCATCTGTATAGGAAAAGGAAGGATAAATGCTTGATTCCTTAATTTACCAGTTTTCAAAATAATGAGTTGATTACTAAGCATCTTCTAAAGGTGACTAATGCAGTGTTTTGTTTTTGAATTATTATAAAATCATGGGTTTCAACATATTTGCAGTTGTAATCCTTAATGATATGTTTCACCTTTGGCCACGCGGGCCTCTCACTGTTGTGGCCTCTCCTGTTGTGGAGCACAGGCTCTGGACGCACAGGCTCAGTGGCCATGGCTAACGGGCCCAGCCGCTCCACGGCATGTGGGATCCTCCCAGACCAGGGCATGAACCTGGGCCCCCTGAATCGGCAGGCAGACGCTCAACCACTGCGCCACCAGGGAAGCCCTCTCCTGGGTCTTTTTGATATAAGCCTAGAGGTCTTTGATAGCTAATGTTTGTTTTCTGTATGACAAAGACAGTACAAGGTCATCTTGTTACATTTCCTACACCACACTGGGAATCAGCCATTTCTCTTTGGAATTTTGGTTCCTTTTAGTGGGAAATGGGATCTCCAAAGCATTTTTTAAAAAGTCAGGTTTGAGAATTCCCTAGAAGCCCGGTGGTTAGGACTCCATGCTCTCACTGCCGAGGGCCTGCGTTCAATCCCTGGTCAGAGAATTAAGATCCCACAAGCCACATGGCTTGGCCAAAAAAAAAAAAAGTCAGGTTTACTGACATATAATTTACATTCTGTAAAATTCATCCTTTTTAGTGTACACTTCCATGAGTTCAACAAATGAATACAGTTATGTAACCACCATGACAATCAAGATATAAAACACTTGCATCACTCAACACTGCCCTCGTGTCCCTTTGTAGTCTACCCCTCATCCCCAGCCTCTGGCAACCACTGATGCATTTTCTGCTACAGTTTTTGTCTTTTCCAAAATGTCATATAAATGAAATCACAGAGTATGCTGCTTCTTGCGTCTGGCTACTTTCACTTAGCATAATGCATTTGAGATTCATCCATGTTGTTATGCGTATCAGCAGCTATTCCTTTTTATTACCGAGTAGTAATCCATTGTATAAATGTACCATAGTTAATTTATCCATTCACCAATTGAAGGATTTTGTGTTGTTTCCAGTTTGGGACTATTATAAATAAAGCTGCAATAAACATTTGCATACAGGTCTTTGTGTGAACATGAGTTTTCAGTTTTCTTTAGTAAATAACTTCAGAGTGGTACTGTGGGGTCATATGTTAAGTGTATATTTAATTTTATAAGAAGCTGTCACAGTAGTTTCCAAAGTGGCTCTACCATTTTGCATTTCCATCAGCAGTATATGAAAAGTGCCAGTTGTTCCCCATCTTCACAGCACTTGGTATTGTCAGGGTTTCTTTTGTTTGTTTGTTTTTACCCATTCTGACAGATGAGTTGTTGTAATTTCTCACTATTGTTTTGTTTTTTGGGGGGTTTTTTGGCCACGCGGTACAGCTTGCAGGATTTTAGTTCCCTGAACAGGGACTGAACCCAGGCCCTCAGCAGTGAAAGTCCAGGGACCTAACCACTGGACTGCCAGGGAATCCCCTCACTATTGTTTTAATCTGCATTTCTCTAATGACTAATGATGTTAAGCATGTTTTCACATGCTTATTTATTATTTGCCACTGCTATCTTCTTTGCTTAAGTGTCTGTTCAAATCTTTTGCTCATTTTTTAATTGGGTGGTATGCTTTCTTATTATTGAATATATATTCTTTTTATTTTTATTTTTATTTTGGCTGTGCCACATGGCTTGTGGGATCTTAGTTCCCCCACCAAGAATTAAACCCAGGCCCTTGGCAGTGAAATTGAGGAGTCCCAACCATTGGACTGCCAGGGAATTTCCTGAGAATTTTTAATATATTCTTTATCAGATGTGTGTTTTGCAAATATTTTCTCCCAGTCTGTGGTATGTCTTTTCAAAAAAATAATTTTTTTTTTTGGCTTAGATAAACAGAAATTTATTGTCTGAGCTCTAGAGGCTTGACGTCCAAAATCAAGATGTAAGCAGAGTTGGTTCCTTCTGAGGGCTGCGACACAGAATCTATTCCACAACCCCCCTCCTAGCTTGTGGTAACCTTACATTCCTTGTATGGCCTTGTAGATGGCATTCTCTCTGTGTCTTCACATTGTCTTCCCTCTATGTGCGTTTCTATATCCAAATCTACCCCCTCCCTTTTTTTGGTACAGTTTATATATCAAAGCCATTATATGTGTTTGATTTGGTCCCATTATCTCTTTACTGTCGTCAAATATACATAACATAAAATTTACCACTTTAAGTAAATGTACATTTTAAGTGTACAGTTCTATGGCACTAAGTATATTCACATTGTTGTGCTATCTTTAAAATTTCTTACAAGTGTTTCTTTGAAGAAATATTTTTATTTGATAACCAGTTTATCTAGTTATTTCTTTCATAGATTAAGTTTTTGGTGTCATATCTAAGAAATCTTTGTCTAAGACAAGGTCACAAATATTTCTCCTAAAAGTTTTATACTTTTAAGTTTTACTTAATACATGAAAGAAATCAAACTAAAAATTTTAAAAGACACATCCATAACTATATAACAAAATCTAAGAATCAGAGGACTCTTCCTTGAAGCTCAGTTGGAAACATGCCTTCTTTATTCTCCAGGCACCCTCTTTTACCCTGCAATTCTCTCATTTCTTTACCCTATACAATTGGGGGGCCCACTTCTCAATAAACACATCTGACCATGTCATCCCCCCATTCAGTAACCTCATTTGGCTTCCCCGCCACCCCTAGGATAACACTGAGTCTCCTCAGCATGGCACACAGGCCCTTTACAATTGGTTCCCTACTGACCTCTCCTGTTTCACCTCCCACCCCTTCTCCCTCACAGCCACATGTGAACTTCTCAATGTTCCCTGTCCAGGTCGTGCCATTTCACACCCCACCCCCCATCCCCCGCCTTTACCTGCGGTCATATGTTATCCTTCTGGTGAGAATGTCATCCCTTACCTTACTTTTGATACGATCTTGTAATTATGGTTTATATTGCTGTTTTCTCTATAAAACTGAGCGACTAAGAGGCAAGAGGACTGTCCATCTCAACATCCTCAGAACCTAGTACAGAACCTGGCTCAGGAAAAATCAGTAAATGTTTCTTGAATGACTTTCTGAGGCATACCTGAGAGACACTGCAAGTTTGGTTCCAGACTACCACGACAAAGCGAATATCACAATAAAGCAGGTCATAAATTTTCTGGTTTCCCAGTACATACAGAAGTTACGCTTATACTATACTATAGTCTAGTTAAGTACGCAATAGCATTATATCTAAACAAACAATATACATACCTTAATTTAAAAATACTTTATTGTTAAAAATGCTAACCATCAAAACTGAGCCTCAGCAAGTCATAATCTTTTTGCAATAGGAACATCAAAGATCACTGATCACAGGTCACCATCACAAATACAATGATAATGAAAACGTTTCAAATACTGAAAGAATTACCAAAATATGACACAGAGACATGAAGTGAGCTGCGGGAAAAATGGCACCAATAGGTTGGGGGTGCAGGGGGAAGAAAAAAACACAGGACCGATAGACTTGCTCCATGCAGGGTTTCCACAAACCTTCAATTTGTAAAAAATGCAACATCTTCAAAGCGCAATAAAATGAGGTATGTCTATATTATGAACTACTACCATGTGAAGCACTTTACATGAATTCTCTCATTTAATTCTTAAAAGAAACATAAGAATATGTGAAATTATCCTCACTTTAGAGATGAGAAAACCAAGAACCAGAAGGATTAAATAATTTGTCCAAAATTGCAAGGATGCTAAAATCCTTTAACAGCTTTTAGTTGTTCTAAAGGCTCTGCATGAGCTGGTCCCACCAACCCCCTCCAGCCTAATCTCATACCACACACTAGCTCTGTTACTGCCAGGCCCTCTTTTGGTCCCTCAACTGTGTCATGTTTCCACCCACCACAGTTTCTACACTTCCTGCTCCTCTGCCTGAAATGTCCTTACACCTCACACTCCCAACTCCTCCGGCCAAGTTAGTGCCTTATTCCTCCTTTAGAGTTCAGGTTCAGAAGCTTTTCCTGATTGCTGTACCCCCTCAACTCCTAAAGACCAAGTACCTCCATGATATACCCCCATGGGACCTCACTTCTTTCTGTCGTGAGCTCCTTATTTCAACTTATATTACACCTTCATTTGTGTCTTATTTGTCTGTCTACCTCATACCTAAATTCTAAGGTCCATGAGAGCAGGGCCATGGCTTTTGCTCACTATTGTGTCCCCCTTCGCACAGTGCCTGGCACATAACAGATGGTCAATAATAAAAACAAACAAACGAAGGGAAAAAGGGACCAAAGAGAAGAAATGACAGGTTGATTTGGATCTGTCTGGCTCTGTATGTAGCAGACTTAAATAAGATATAATGCTTTCCATATGAACAAATCTCCACCACTGATAGGAGGCAGCCATATGGATGTACTGGAGAAACAACTGTCAAGTAATAAGAAAACAATTTTGACTTGTGTGTTTCTTAAGAACTTCCCAGTTATACAATTAACCTGTGTAGATTTGTTTTAGGAAATGTTTACTAAGCATCCTCTATGGGCAAGTCACCACATTAAACCCTGAAAGGATACAGTAAAGGGTACAACATGGTCACTTAAGGACTTCACAATCTCATCAGGGAGATAAGACAAACATACTAAACCTGACATAAATGGATAAAGTGTGAAAACTACAGTAAGAGACACATGGACTTGGTACTCAATAATTACGCCTTAAATGAAGGAATGAGGGAAAAAGTCAATTTATTTGATATGAACTTCAAGAATGAGATATGTTGGGGCTTCCCTGGTGGCGCAGTGGTTGAGCGTCTGCCTGCTGGTGCAGGGGACACGGGTTTGTGCCCCGGTCCGGGAAGATCCCACATGCCGCGGAGCGGCTGGGCCCGTGAGCCATGGCCGCTCAGCCTGCGCGCCCGGAGCCTGTGCTCCGTAATGGGAGAGGCCACAGCAGTGAGAGGCCCGCATACCACAAAAAAAAAAAAAAAAAAAAAAGAATGAGATATGTTGAAAGCGGTAAATTGTTATGTTATCCTTCTGCATAAAATTTTCCAATGGTATCTCATAATACTTAGAATAAAATCCAAACATCTTACAACAGCCTCTAAGGTACTCTACCTGCCCCTACCCACCTCTCAGACCTCATCTCATACCACTTTTCTACTTTCTATGTTCCACCTATACCAGCCTTCTTACTCCTGTTCTGGAAGCACACCAAAGCTCACCTATGCCTTAGAGCCTTTCTACCAGCTACTGCCTCTTCCTGAAGGTCCTTCCTCCAACTTTCACATGGCTGGCTTCCTTTTGTCATTTAAGACTCAGCACAGGCCCCAGCCACCGGGTCGACCAGCTGTCCCAGTGGACTTGCGTTCCATAGCCCCAGCTGCCTGCTCCTTATTTGTGTCCTGAAGATTAGTGTGCCGAGTTCGTCTGTTTATTAAGATTAAACATGTAAACAAGAACCAAAAAAAAAAAGACTCAGCACAGGGACTTCCCTGGTGGCGCAGGGGTTAAGTATCCACCTGCCAATACAGGGGACAGGAGCAACTAAGCCCATGCGCCACAACTGCTGAGCCTGCGCTCTAGAGCCCGTGAGCCACAACTACTGAAGCCCACGCGCCTTGAGCCCGTGCTCTGTTACAAGAGAAGCCACCTCAAAGAGAAGCCTGCGCACTTCAATGAAGACCCAACACAGACAAAAATTAATTAAAATTTTTAAAAAAGACTCAGCACAAACACTGTCCCCATAGAAAGGCTTTTACTAATCCCTAACTTTACAGTGAAACTTCCCATTCCTCCATCACTATTTACCTTCTGTATAAGACTTATCACTCTCTGAAATCATATTGTTTACTCTACCTGTCTTTAGAATATATGTCCCATGAGAGCAGGGAATCTGTTTTTGACCACTACACCTCCAGTACATAGACAGCACTTGTTGAATTCAGGTAGTAGCTCAATGTAAAAGAAAGGAAGAAAAGAAAGAAAAAAAAGTAAAGGAAGGAAAGGAAGGAAGGAGCAAAGAGACAAATTAAGGCTGGAAGGGTCAGGTAGCTAAATTTCAACACAGTGAAGTACAGAGGCACAATAACTATACAGAGCAGTGAGCAGTAGGGTAGAAGAACAGACAATGAGTTTATATAAGTTTAAAATTCATGGACAGAACTCCAAGTCAAGGAGTTTAGACCTAAACAAATTCTTTGTGAGTTTTATACAAAAGTGCTCATAAATAAGTCTATCATGGCCCTATGAACAATTAAGTATGTCAAATTATAGCTTGGGATATAGCTCAGCTACTTAACGTTTACTGAGCATCTACTTGTGTAGATGCTACAAAGCACTGCGAATTTAAGAACGAAAAAATCAAGACTGGTGCCTTGAGAAGCTCACAGTCTTGTGGAATAAAGAATTAAACAAACAGAACACCTACTGATAAATGCCACAGTAGCATAATCAGGGTGTTACAAAAATACAGATGAGTGCTATTTAGCCCACTCAGCAGTACAGTTAGTTAAGGAAGGCTTTCTAGATATATTACCTAATGTGGATCCTGTGTGCTACATCTGTGTGCACACATAAGCAGAAGTGTGCTACATGAAAAGTGGCAGTTTTGCAGGCAGAGGAGAACAAGTTGCAATGAAGGCAAAATGGTGAAGAAAAGCAGGATGATTAGCGGAGTGACTACAGCATAAAGTTCAAGGTGAGGAATGATGGGAATGAAAGCTAAAAGGAAAGGGGCTAGGCTATAGAGACCAACCATAGAGAACACCACAAAAAATGCAAACTTATCTTCCTAGGAAAAAATACGAGGGACTTAGCTGGTGGCGCAGTGGTTAAGAATCCGCTTGCCAATGCAGGGGACACAGGTTCGATCCCTGGTCTGGGAAGATCCCACATGCCGCAGAGCAACTAAGTCCATGTGCCACAACTATTCAGTCTGTGCTCTAGAGCCCGCGAGCCACAACTACTGAGCCCACTCTCCTAGAGCCTGTGCTCCACAATAAAAGAAGCTACTGCAATGAAAAGCCCACACACCGCATCTAAGAGTAGCCTCTGCTCGCCGCAACTAGAGAAAGCCTGCGTGCAGCAACGAAGACCCAACGCAGCCAAAAATATAAATAAATAAATTTATTTTTAAAAATACGTGAAAAAAATTATAAAGATTTATAATTCAGGAAAAATCTTAAGAGAAGTGCTAAGCAACTGAGAGAATGATAAAGACCTTCAAAATCAAAGCACCTAACCTGTTTTCTAAAGTATGTAGCAGAAATCTGTAACAAGTGCTAATATGTAAACATCAAATTGCTATCCCTTTCACAATATCTAAAAAAGGGGGGTGGGAAACCAAAGCCCAACTCTCATTTATTAATATTTTGAAAAACTTCAGTGACTTCCCTGGTGGTCCAGTGGTTAAGAATCCACCTTCCAATGCAGGGGACGGTGGTTCAATCCCTGGTCGGGGACCTAAGATCCCACATGCCATAGGGCAACTAAGCCCACACACTGCAACTACTGAGCCCATGCACTCTGGGGCCTGCAGGCCACAACAAGAGAAAAGCCCGCGTGCTGCAACAAAAGATCCCACATGCTGCAACGAAGATCCCATGAGCCGCAACTAAGACCCAATGCAGCCAAATAAATAAATAAATAAATGAAAAACTTCAGAGCTCGCAAATAAAATCCAGACACTTTAAAGAAACAATTGAAGAACCACAAAGAGTTGTACAGCCTGGGAGGCAAATCTGTGTTCGTATCCTGGCACAGACACTTATCACCTGTACAACCTCAGAGAAATTACCTTTTTTCTGAAAACTCCCAAGGTTGAATGAATTGATCCCTAAGATCCCTTCCTGTTGTCTATGATTCACTAGAAGAATTAAATCAAATCAAGGCTGAAAAGAATTCTTCATTGTTTAGCTCCTGCCTTATCTGTAGCCACTTCCCTTCCCTCCTCTCTCAACTCTATGTTATATTACAATGAATTCCTCCCAATTCCTTGATTATATCAAATCCACTCTTACTTCTGGATCCTTAGACACTGCTCCCTCTGTTTGGTATCCTTCCACCCTACTACTATCAGTGCCACTCCTTCCCAAGAAAATGTTTCATACACCTGAATCTAATATAATATAGTAAGTCAGCTATACTTCATTAAAAAAAAAAAAAGAAAGAAAGAAAATGCCTCATTAAGTCCTACTCCTTCAAGTATCCACTACAGCATTCCTTCTTTCTTCCCTATCTCCTCAACCTTACCCCAGGCAATTCAGATTAGATACTCTGCATTCCCAGAGCATCCTATCCTTCCCTGATCATAGCAATACTAAGCTTTATTCTAATTTCCTGTTTAATAGTCAGTCTCCTCCACCACAAAGGAGTTGTATGATGAGAAGGCAGAATTGTGCTGCCTCTACACAATTTTATCATCAATGCCTGGTTTAAAAAAAAAAAAAAGTGGTGCTCAGTAGGTATTGATGAAGAAATGCATAACAAACTCACCTCTAACACAGCCAGGACAGTGTCAAGCTGATCCTCTCGAAGGGTGATATTGTTAGAGATTTTTCTCATGGTATGTATGGACTGTAGACGTACTTCCTCAATTTCATCATTAAACATGTCAACCAGGAAATCAAGGCACTTCTCAGCAAAAGAGGGTGAAGACTGGGCCAGCATGCAGAGCGCCTCTACAGCAGCAATGCGGACCTCTAGAGAAAAAGGGACAAACAAAACTGCACGTCAAGTTAAGATCCATGGGAAAAATGTAAGAAGGATTCCTTCTCATTCAGGTTTGTATTTCCCTCTCTACTCCTGTTACTTTACAAACTCTCTCTGGGAGATCTCCTCCATGCCTGCAGATTCTGCTACCACCTTCACATAGACCTATGAACAAGGATGTTGGTACCACGGGGACTAAGGTTTAGATCCTGACTCCTTGAAAACTCAGCTGTCTTATTATCTCAGTAGTCCAACCACAGTAAAGTACTTTTTAAAAAAGCACTTTGAAAATAACATTATTAAGATTAAAACAGGGTCGATATCATTATTCTCATTCTACAGATAAGAATCAGCAAAGTGGATAAACTTGCCTCAAGTGAATGAGAGCAGAGATAAGACTAGGACCCAGGTCTGCTAATTCTGGACTAGCATCATATAGTGGTTAAGGGTACAGGCTCTGGAATGATAGAGGCCTCACAGTGAATTGTGAAAAGTAATCCATCCACTAACTTGGACGGTGATCTTGAATAAGTAAATTAACTTCGTAGTATCAATTTTCTCACCTGTTAAATGGAGATAATACCCATTTCCTTACAGAGTAGTTAGGAGGAGTAAACGACATAGTGTAGGTAAAGCACATAGCACACTGCCTGGCATATGTTAAAAGCTCAATAAATATTAACTACGATTTAGGTACACATCTTGTAAGCACCTTGAAAACAGAGGCATGTCCTCTATCTCTTTACATGCTCAGAACATGTAACAGTAAAGCCACTGAATCCAGGAAGCCCTTCATTCTTTCACTAACACTGTCGCCTGAACGTGTACTATATGCCAGGCCCTGTGCTGACTGTTGGGATACAGAGATGAGAAAGCTATAGACCATGGTCGCAAGACTTCCATACAAGCTTGTTTTGTTCCAGCGGTTCCCACAATAAAATGTACAGTTTCAAAAAAGAAAAGAAAAACACTCAAATTGTGGTTAAAACTCTCCAATATACTTTGGTTTTTGTATAAGAAAGGTTTTATACACACCTTAAAAGCAGAGTTACTACATAAAAGGGAGATGACTCAGATTTTTCTTGGTACTTATAAATTCCTCTTTTTCATCAGAAGGGAAGGATTTGCTCTACATCACATTATGTAATCTAAACAGGAAATTGCTAATAATTACAAAGCAAGCCAGAGATGGACCCAAATGTTTTAACTGCTAACCCTGCTTCTTAGGGCTTTATCCATTACATTGCATTGACTCATGTGTAACTCTTGCAAGTGTATCAAGGGAATCACAGAGAAACTTCAGATCAACATGAGATAATCAGTATGACCTGACCTGATGCAATTCCAAGCAGAAGCCAAGAAGCTTGGTTTTTTTATTTTGCATGCACAGCCTGGCTACAGGTAGCTAAATTAACAATTTCTACTGGACTTTTTGGAATGTTGAAAATATGTAACAGTCTCCTTAAGGGTCCAGGGCAGAGAAAAGGAATTAGCTTGCTCGAGAATAAAAAAAAGACTGATCCTCTGGTGTCTTAACATATGTAATCAG
Organism: Neophocaena asiaeorientalis asiaeorientalis; assembly: GCF_003031525.2. NCBI lineage: Eukaryota > Metazoa > Chordata > Mammalia > Artiodactyla > Phocoenidae > Neophocaena > Neophocaena asiaeorientalis. Next base: position 897,765 of record NW_020172006.1, read on the forward strand.
ATCCTAGTTTTGCTACTTACTAGCTTCATGCTTAGTACTGAAGGTACAAAGATGAACAAGAACAAGACTGTGTCCCAGCCACTATAGACTAGAATAGTTAATTGCATTACAGAGTGATGAATGATACAATGGAAGAGCACACATAGTATGAAGAAAATGCAGAAGAGGCACATAGCCTACTCAACAGGATCAGAGGCAGCTTTTCAGAAAGTGACCCCTAAAATAATACTTGAAGGAGTTGTTAGGCCAGAGGAAAGGAAAAAGGCCTTTCTATGCAGAGGAACCACATGTAAAGGACCAGAAAGGAGGGAGAACATGGAACAACTAGAGGACTAGAAGTATGTGTGATACTACACTACAGTCTATAGCCAATGAAATAAGGCTCCATTTCACTCCCAGCAAATGTGTCCCTAAAATCCTGATTTACCCAGAATTTTATAGGTATGATTAGAGAGCTGCCATACCTGATGCTGGTTATGATCTAAGCACTTTCCAAAGTTAAGTTCCTTTAAGTAAACCTTAGTGACAAACTAAAAACTGTAGAAATCAACCACATAAACATTAACAGTGATTAAATTCAATTGCAGAAACTAAACAAAGCAAAAATGCTAGGAGAAACAAAATAAAATAGGTTCTAGTTACCTGTCTTTGGATAAAATGGGTTTTAATAACTGGAATTCCTTATTACCTAACACTTTAAATTTTTAATTCATATATCAAGTTCATGGAGAACATAAGCAGAGGTAGCTTTAATTAATTTCCATATATACAGAAAATCTTACAGCAAATTGAATAGGGTAACCCAATTCTAATATCTACTAATAGAAAAACTGTCTTTCAAAAGTAATTTTCTTGCCCTTCTAAGAAGTTCTATTCTGAGTTATCATTTTTATAGGCATTTTAAAGACCTGAGCTCTAATCCTCTGACACAAATTTACTATAAAATTTGGACAATCGATATTATCTCCCCACATCTGTTAGCCTCACTGAAAATAGGCTGGAGTCAATCATCTCAAGGCACTGACAGTCTGTGATCTATGTGAAATGGAGAACATCATATTGAAGAAATCGTAAGAGCTTTGCAAGCACTTCTATTACTGGCTAAAATGGAGTAACAAGGGCTAGATTTATCTTTCTATCTGAAACAACTAAAAACAGAGACAAAACATATGAAAGAAAAGTATTCAACACACTATACAACAGGCAATAAGAGGTAGTGATCCCTGAGAGACAGGAAATAAATGAGGTGAGCTTTATGATTATACCGGTTTACTGTCTGTAGAGTTTCCAGGCTGTAGGTCGCCCTGAGTTGAGAAGACAGAGCTGGAAGTCTGGAAAGGCCAATGTGACTAGAGTTCATAGGGCAAAGTACCAGAAAGGAAAGACATGCACAGAGAGAGCAAGCCTAGGAGGTCTGCAGAGGGTCCTCCTCAAGTCTTCAGGCAAGTTCTGTTCTGTGAAGAAACTATCCAAGGCCTGAGAAAGAACCACTCAAGAGGGTTCGAGGGAACAATCTCCAAAGCTCACACATGGTCAACAATAGTTTTTTCAGAAGAGTTTGTTTCACTAGTGATGAAAAATAACCCCTAGACTAAACGCTACTTAGGTCCACCTAACAAAGCTTAAAAACAAGACCTGAACTAACTGCATTCTAGAACAAAGCTCAAGAATACTCATAGGAATATAACAATGTTCAGCACCCAATAAAGTAAAATTCAGAGTGTCTGACATCCAATCCCAAATTACCAGGCATGCATAGAAGCGGGAAAACATAATCCATAATGAGGAGAAAAATCAATCAATCAAAACCAACCCAGAAATCACACAAATAACAGAGCTAGGAGACAAGGACATCAGGATAGTTACTGCAAATACATTCTCTGTTGACAAAGCTAGAGAAAAGATTAAGCGTATTAAGTAGCGATACAGAAGATACTAAACAAATGCAAATTCTCATCAAACTTCTAGGGATGAAAACTACAATGTCTGAGATGAAAAATATACTGGATGGAATTAACAGCAGATTAGACACTGCAGAAGAAAAGATTAGTGAACTCCAAGACAAAGCAATAAACATTATCCAAAATGAAACAAATAGGAAAAAAAGGTTACATGGAAAAAAAAGAATAGAGCAGGAAAAAAAGGTTACATGGAAAAAAAAGAATAGAGCATCTGTGAGCTGCAGGACAACCTCAGTAGCCTAATATATATGTAATTGGGAGTCCCCAAAGGAGCATGGGGCCAGAAAAATATTTAAAGAAATAACAGTCAAAGATTTTCCAAATAAAAACCACAAACCCATAGATCCAAGAAGCTCAACAAACTCCAAGTATAAGAAACATGAAGAAAATTATACCAAGGCATATTATAATTAGATCGTTTAAAACCAGTGATAAAGAGAAAAGCTTAAAAGCAGCTAGAGAAAAAAAGATACATTATGTACGGAAGAACAAAGATTTAAAATGACAGCAGAGTTCTCAACAGAAAAATGCAAACTGAAAAACTGTGGAACAAGATGTTTAAAGGACAAAAAAAATAAACAAATAAACCACTATTAATCTAGAATTTGATTCCCAGTGAAACTATCTTTCAAAAATGAAGGCAAAATAAAGGCTTGATTAGTCATTAGTTAGTCAGACTAACCTGGGTTTAAATCTTGCTTCTGTCTCTTACTAGCTGAGTGACTAATAAGAAAGTACAATTGTTATCAGTATAAATATCAATTTTTACTACCATTTATTAAGTGCTTACTATAACTGGGTTATGTATCATGTCATGTATATGTAATGTCATTTCATTATAACAATTCAGAAACACTTGCTATTAACCTTGTTTTACAAAAATGCTAGAATTTGAACCTAAATTGACTGAACCCGAAGTCCATGCTCTTAACCACTGATCCATACCACGTGAACCTCAACCTCTTCTGTTTATAAAATTAAAATAATCGTAGATACTTCATTGAGTGACTATAAAGATTAAGTGAGACAACCTGTATATATCACTCAGTACAATACCAGATACATAGCAGCCACTCAGTAAATGGGCACTGTTATTTTTATGAAGTCATTCTTACCATACATTTCATCTTCCAATCCATGAACAAAGGCTCCACAAGCTCCTGACTCGATCAAGTTCACAGCCCCTGTATCTACTTCTTCCTTGGGAGCATCATCTCCCCACTTCCTGCCGCTGGAAAACTCTCCTGAAGTGTAAAGTTCCTTGGCACGTTCATGTGCAGTGCGTTTCCTCTATAGAAGACAACAATTACCACTTGATAGAGATTCGTGAGAACTAAGTTGCACCCCAAGAACATGAGAAAGTAGGAAATAAGATTGCTCTCTGAGAGTTACATTTAAAAAAAAAAATACTCAATAGATCAGAGCAGAGAAATGCAAATTCAACTTGAAGTTAAGACCAAGGTTCTCAGGTCATCAATAGCTGATAGTAACCTTATTAAAGATAGTAACTTCATTAAAGATAGCACAAGAATGTTGACTGGACAGGTGGTTATGTTTGCCATGGCAACACAGGAAAGGGAGAACCAGAGAGGTAAATAATGGCAGTGTCCTTCCAAGCACCATCCTGGGTAGACAATACACTGGCCCTAGAAAATAATTTTTTTCATCCCATAGAAGTAAGCCTCTATTTGACAACACTATGCTCACCAAGCAAGTGTCTAGTAAATTTACTTTCTTCACAGATTGCCTAAGGGGGAATATACTAGTCAGCTAAAGTAAGTAAATATTGAGTCTACTTGACAGTTACAGTTACCTTCATAAATGAATAAACTGGCTGATATCAGCCTCTGTGAACCTTCCTGGTGTGAGCCCACATCCTCATGGCTGATCATCTCAAAGGCACTGATGAAATATAGCACCTGAGCCTACAAGGATGTGGGTCAGACGCAGAAGTAAAGTTTGTACCTTGCGAAGTGTCTTAGAAACCTTTGCATTACCCATCCCTCACCATTCACCATGAGCGTGTCCTTCTTTGCACTTCCACCCCAGTATACACAAAGAACACTTAAGCAATCACTGACCTCAAATGAAGGGAATGTCCTTCAAGAAAGCCATGTGGCAATGTTTCATGAAGCACAGATATTAACTCCCCAACCATTCCCAAGAATTCATCTTATGGAATAAATCAAAACAAGAAAAGATCTAATATCCATGAAGGTGATTCTCTATATGTGATTTATAACAGTGGAAAAATTAAGGAGAAACTGTAAATGTATAATAAAGGGCTAAAAAAATGATGGCACATCTACTTGACAGAATATTATGCTATCAGTAAAAATGGTAAGTATGAAGTTAATATGAGAAAAAAAAAGCATATGAGGTAGTGGTAAATATAAAAAGTAGACTATAGGGGCTTCTCTGGTGGCGCAGTGGTTGAGAGTCCGCCTGCCGATGCAGGGGACACGGGTTCGTGCCACATGCCGCGGAGCGGCTGGGCCCGTGAGCCATGGCCACTGAGCCTGCACGTCCGGAGCCTGTGCTCCACAACGGGAGGGGCCACGGCGGTGAGAGGCCCGCGTACCGCAAAAAAATATAAAATAAAAATAAAAAATAAAGATACTGACAATGAATGCTCCTATCATATTCTCAGACTCATATTTGTTCTTGACAACTATGTCAGAGAACTATCGCAGTCAAAGCTTAAGGGCATTCTGTTACTGTTCAGAGAAAGGATTTACTCACTCTTCCATGAGAACTGCTGTTGAAAGGAATCACAAAATAAGACCAGACCTTTGTAGTTTCTAACAAATAGAAAGTGAATCTTGCCTCTTGTAATTGTACAAGTACTTTTACAATTGTAAAAGTAACTTGTAATTTGGTTCAATTTACTAAGATTTTAAATTAAAATGTAATCTAGTCATCCTAATTAACAAATTCATGGGCTGTAAAATTAAATCAACACAACTTGGCATATAGCTACACTGATTTTGGTTTCAGAAACCCAGTTTAAACAACAAAGAATTCAAGTTACCCTCAGATCTGACATCAGCTTCTTGTCAAGCGTCTGTTCCAAGAAATGAGAACTGACTTGCTCCATAGAGCCCTATAAAAAGGAAGAATCCAGAGCAATTAAACAACTTTTAAGATCTGAACAATATCTTCAAATTCAAAGTTTGCCGCCAACTTAAATGCATAAAGATAACATTATTCTTTTTTAATTTTAATTTTTTTTTATACAGCAGGTTCTTATTAGTCATCAGTTTTATACACATCAGTGAATACATGTCAATCCCAATCGCCCAATTCATCACACCCCCACCACCCCCACTTTCCCCCGTTGGTGTCCATACATTTGTTCTCTACATCTGTGTCTCAATTTCTGCCCTGCAAACCGGTTCATCTGTACCATTTTTCTAGGTTCCACATATGTGCATTAATATACGATATTTGGATAACATTATTCTTGATAGTAAAGATCCCTATGGGTTTTGAATCATCAGGAAAATAATAAAATCACTAGCAGCAGCAGCTAGCACCTATATAGAGCTACTAGGTGTCATGCACTGCTCTAAGTGCTTTATACATACATTAATTCATTTAATACTCACTACAACCCTATGAAGTAAATACTAATATTAGTCATGTTTTATATAAGAGGGAAAGAAGGCACAAAAAGATGAAGTAATTCATTCAAGGTCACAAACAGTGTAAATTACAGAGCTGGGCTATAAACCCAGGCTCCAGAATCCTTTGCCTTAACTACTACTCTCCACTGCCTCTCCATCCCTTTTCATTCCATCCTTTCCATTCATTTGTCCATTCATTCATTAAACAAATGTATACTTAGCAACCATTCCATTATATGCCTAGAGTTACCAGGAACAGGTACACAAAAATAAAAAGACATCAACTCTACACTCAACAATCACACACTAGTGAGGGAAATTGACGAGTAAAGAGATTACTGCATTATGGTATGAAATTTTATAATATACATTTATAAAGGGTGCTATGGGAACTTAAAAGAAAAGCAGTATGGGGTGGAGGCAGAGAGAGGTGTATCCGGGGAACTGGAAATCACAATTAAATGCATAAAGAAAATGTCATGTGGGAAACATCAAGTGTTTCTATGAATAGAATATAGGACGGGGGTACCGAAAATGAGGCAAGACGTGTCGGTAGAAAGCAGGTCATAAAGGTCTTTGTTTGCTATGGTAAGGAGTTTGCCTTATGAATAATAACTCTATAGATAATTTCTATTAAATACTTAATGAGCTCAGTAATGTACAAAGACTTGCATTTTAAAAATGTATCCCTCCCAATAATCCCATGAAGAATGAGCATTATCCTCACTTTTTATTTATTTATTTTTTACGAGAAATGGAGGCTGAGAGATTCAGTAACTTGCTCATTTCAAATAAGAGAGAAACATAATCCGATTTATACTCATAAACATCATCTTGGCAGCAATGTGGCTAATGGACCAGAAGGAACCCAAAACAAAGCAGAGACACAAGTTAGGAGGCTATTTAAAGCACGTCCTAGACATTCTTAAGGAATATATTGGAAATCTTCTCTAATTCCCAAGTTAATAAATATGGAAATGTTTATACAGGCTCAGACTTTTTCTCCAATCACATTTTCCATATCAAGTTACATGTTCTTTGGGAGTACTCTTACCCAAGTTAACACCTTTCCTATAATTCTAGAAGGGCAATTGTACTATTCATCTTAAGTAGTTTCAAAACCACTTTTTCTTATCTCTACATGGTATATAGTTTGTTACATAGGTCTGAGCTAATACCAAATCTAACATTCATTTTTTTAATGCAAAACATCAATTGTATGAATAAAAACTATACATTTTTAAGAACTCCTCACTTTCTCTTTAGTCTTACCACCAACATTAACAGTTGTCTTTTTTTTGGCCGCACCATGAGCCATGTGGGTCTTAGTTCCCCGACCAGGGACTGAACCCGTGTCCCCTGTATTAGAAGTGCGGTGTCTTAACCACTGGACTGCCAGGGAAGTCCCCAACAGTTGGCTTTTTAACAGGCACTTTGTTTTTCTACAAAGAATGAAAGTTTTAATGACTTCACAGTAAGTTACTGGAACCCACAGTCTCAACGTCCTCCTCCAAAGCCTTCAACTGAGCTCTCTCCCAACACAGTAGCAAAGAGGGGGTACTATTCAAATCCTAGCCTCAAAAAATTGCACATCATTATTTGTAACAAGTTTCCAGTGTTATGTAAGAATAGCTGAAACTTTCCATTTTAAATCCACAAATAGCAAGAACCTTACAGCATAATCCACTTGAAAAATAGTAAAATCTGAACTGTTACAAGCACAGTGGAAATAGAGAAGGGATAGATTCAAGGTATGTCAAGAAGGTAGTACTGATAAGAGTTGATGACTCAGTGGATACGAGACACAGAAAGAATTCTCAAATGCCTCTGGGTAAATGATGGCACCATTTATGAAAGCACAGAAGGAGGAAATCTGGACCTAAAAGATAATGAGTTCATCATAAAGTGCATCTCACCAATCAGAAAAACATCTACATTCCTGTATACTTTGACCAAGACACATATATTCAGGTAAAAGCTCTCCAACTGTACTACTATCCCTACTTAACAATCTATAACACTAAGAAAACTGATATTTAACAAACAAGTGCGTCAAACCTGCTCTCAGAACAAAAACTGCTCAACTAGTATAATAACATAAGTCTATGCACTGTTTGCCTATTTCAATTTTAAGCTCCTAGCCTCTATTCATTAGGTGATGAAAAAGAGCAGACCAAAAAAAAAAAAGATGGACTACTATGTGGGACATAAAACTGCCACTGACTAGGACAGCTACATTTGCCCTGGGAAAGACTAGCCCTGGGCAGAGTTACAAACATAAAAACCTACAGTCTACAGTCTAACTGTCTGAAAATGTTATAATTTTTAAGGTCAAAGACTTCCGGAGCCTTACTAATAAGGTTTAAATTATTTAACATCTTAAAAAGAAATCATTAAACTAAGGACCCTATTCTAGATAGGATGCCAATTACCATAATTAATTTCAAAGTAGTGACTGTATTCTAAACAGTCCCATGGAGCTATATTCTTGAAAATCAAGTTTCTTTGCTCCATCAGGGAAGTTACAGATAACTGAAAACCAAACCTTTACATGGTTTTGAATTTTCTGATACATCCCATATCTGAAATTTTTCATCCTGCTATAAGCCAAGGAGAATGGACTCTATTCTTTCTGTACAAGATGGCCTTAAGTCTAAAGCCTTATCATTTCAGCTAAGTTCTTGAAAACCTGGCTTCTACGTTCCTCCCAAGCTTAATATTGTCACACATCATCAAATCTAACATTATCCCCCACACCAAGAAGTACTAAACTGCTTGTAGTTTTTTTTTTTTTTTTTTTTTTTTTG
>NW_020172006.1:906182-927110 GCF_003031525.2 Neophocaena asiaeorientalis asiaeorientalis
TTTTTGCGGTACGTGGGCCTCTCACCGTTGTGGCCTCTCCCGCTGCAGAGCACAGGCTCCGGATTGGCAGGCTCAGTGGCCATGGCTCACGGGCCCAGCCGCTCTGCGGCATGTGGGATCTTCCCGGACCGGGGCACGAACCTGTGTCCCCTGCATTGGCAGGTGGACTCTCAACCACTGTGCCACCAGGGAAGCCCTGCTTGTAGTTTAACATGGTATTGTAGTTTAGTATGATATTAGCATGCATGATAGTGTACTCATGTATCTCTGCTCGTATTTTCTCCTTCTCTACTTCTTTACCTAGCTAACCCATACTCATCATTCAAAGTCAACTGAGAAACACCTCGTCCAAGAAGCCTTCTGTGCATGTGTTAGGTGCTCTTTCCTAGGAGTACCGGTATTGTAATTGACAGATTGCCTATGTCAACCTACCTGACTATCCACTTTTTTTTTTTTTTTTTTTGCGGTACACGGGCCTCTCACTGTTGTGGCCTCTCCCGTTGCGGAGCACAGGCTCCAGACGCACAGGCTCAGCGGCCATGGCTCACGGGCCCCGCCGCTCCGCGGCATGTGGGATCCTCCCAGACCGGGGCACGAACCCGTGTCCCCTGCATTGGAAGGCAGACTCTCAACCACTGCGCCACAAGGGAAGCCCAAAGAATAGTTTTTCTGTTTTTTTGGGTTTTTTTGTTTTTGCAGTACGTGGGCCTCTCACTGCTGTGGCCTCTCCCGTTGCGGAGCACAGGCTCCAGACGCACAGGCTCAGCGGCCATGGCTCACGGGCCCAGCCGCTCCGCGGCATGTGGGATCTTCCCGGACCGGGGCACGAACACGCGTCCCCTGCATCAGCAGGTGGACTCTCAACCACTGCGCCACCAGGGAAGCCCTATCCACTCTTTTGAAGGCACAGATTATGCTCAGAGTTTGCTGAATTGATGAATATGTAGTCTAAAGACCATATATGGTTTACCTGATCACGAATTTGTCTACTCAAGAATTGGAGCAGGGGAGTTTACCTCTTAGCTTGCACAGAGTAACTAGTAAACCAGCAGGGCCTTAGCTGCATAACTGCAGCTCCCAATACATAACTGGACCCGCATTAGGAAGGAATTCTACATGGGCTTTAGAGCATGAAGTATCACTTACTATCTATGTGGCCTTGGACAAATTATACTTTTCTAAACCTTAGTTTTATTATTTATAAAATAAATAATATAATATCTACCTCAAGGAGTTTAAAATAATTATAAACAAAAAGTCAGTATGTATATAAGTGTATGTACAGGCGTATATTTACGTGTGCCTGTATATGAGGAAATGGGTGTATGTGCATGTGTATGCATGTATGACTAAAAGTGCCTAGCTTAGTGGGCTAGGAACTCTATAAATAGTAACAATTATTATTATTAGCAAGATTAGATTATTAATTACTTTTGAAGTATAATCATATAATCATGTAATTTAGAGTTGTTTGGATTTGAAATCACTTAAATAACATAAAGCACTTGAGTCAAATTATAGTCATCTAAGTGAAAATCTTTTCAATTCACCACTGTGATTCATTATTCATACAGCTTTACATAAATGAATTTTAGATTCTATGGGGTACAAAACTAAAAAATTTGGGGCTTCCCTGGTGGTGCAGTGGTTGAGAGTCTGCCTGCCGACGCAGGGGACATGGGTTCGTGCTCCGGTCTGGGACGATCCCACATGCCGCAGCCCATGAGCCATGGCCACTGAGCCTGCGCGTCTGGAACCTGTGCTCCGTGACGGGAGAGGCCACAACAGTGAGAGGCCCACGTACTGCAAAAAAAAAAAAAAAAAAAAAAAAATTTGAATGACTCTGCTTTAAGGATTACTTTTCTAACTGCCTACTCAGATGACAACATATCATTGAATTATTCCTCTAAAACATCCCCTCACACACACACAGCACACTGTAGATGCTCAGTACACGATGAATGAAGGAATCTGATGAATGATTGGATTGTTCTGAATTTTAATATATCCACAAATCAAAACAAGGCTTTAAAATGTGAATTCAAAAATAAAATCACTAACAGCTGGCTTGTTTAACTCTATATTTTATTATGGACAAGAAATATAATCTGTAAGCAGGAAATACTGAGATCGTCCAAGTTCCTTATTTTTCCATGAAAGTGCTTCACATAGGTTTCAGCAGTTACCCCCAAAATACTGGTCAAAGGACTAGGGGTATCACAGGATCTGTGTCCAGTACAATCAAGTCCAAACTTTTTAGCCAACAATCTTACTAAGACTGGCATAGTTGGGGGCCCTCAAAAGAGAAGTTATCAAAAAGAATTTCAGATATCCTTGCTGTGACATTAATACAAATTTTTATAGATAGTTACATATATATTTATATATTATAACAACCCCACCACCTTGCATAGTGTAGTACTTCACAATTTATACACACATTCACAGACAGGATCTCATTTGAGTGTCATGACAACCCTGTGATGTAAACATGAGAGATATTATAAGCCACTTAACAGATGAGGAAATGAGACTAAGATAAAGTGACATGTCCAAGACAACACAGGTATAAAATAAGGCTGAGCATTATGCCAACCCTCCTTCTTCTATAAGACAGTTCTATCTCTGAAAAGTTAAAATTTTTCTTATAGGGGGCTTCCCTGGTGGCGCAGTGGTTGAGAGTCCGCCTGCCAACGCAGGGGACACGGGTTCGTGCCCTGGTCCGGGAAGATCCCACATGCCACGGAGCGGCTGGGCCCGTGAGCCATGGCCGCTGAGCCTGTGCGTCTGGAGCCTGTGCTCCGCAACGGGAGAGACCACAGCAGTGAGAGGCCCACATACAGGAAAAAAAAGAAAAAAATGTTCTTACAAATATACTAGAGTCCCCAAAGGCAAAACAGTAGGAAAGAATGAGGCTAAAAGTCAGATTAGCATCTGAATCTCATTCTACAACTTCCTATCTGTATAAATTGAATAATTTACTTAAATTCTCAGAGCCTCAGCTTTCTCACCTGGGAAGTGGGAATAATAGCACCTACCTTGCTGGGTTACTGTAAGAATAAATGGGATAATAAAGCAATTATACTCCAATAAAAAAAAAGAATAAATGAGATAATTAAGTGGCCTCATAGCAAAGTATCTAGGCCATACCAGGTGCTTAGTAACGGTAACAATTATTTTTATTATTATGTTCCTTTTTCTCTAGACTTTGGTTGTCTAATATGCTAACAAGATTAAATAGGATTATCTTTAAAATTCTTTCTAGTTCTCAAAGACTACTTCTCTATGGGAAAGGGAACAACTTCTTTCTATTTTAAGAAATACTAAGGTTTATAAAAGCGCATTACACCTGTCTCTATCTAGTTTCTCAAAATGTTTTACAAGTGTAACAGGTAATATGCTCATTAAAGAAGATGTAACTTACCAATAGCTTTGAAGCTTGAACTCGAACCACCCAGGAGCTATCACTGACCATGTGACAAATTTTTCCAAACGCATCATCAACTAAGCGAATTTCTTCATTAGAAGAAGGGATTGGGACAATGCTAAATTAAAAGAAAAGAAACCACAAGTGACAAAACATGAGCCTAAAATTGCAGGTTCAATAAACTGAGAATGACCAATGAAAATCAGCACAAATAGAAATGATAACTGAATAATTCAAATCCTATAATGATGAAATACATTTCAGAGTAACCAAATCAGTCTGGGATTTGTTTATTTTTAGTTGCAATGCAAATTTGTGTCTTGAGTAAAAAGTATTTAACACTGAAGATTCAAAGATTTATGAGATACCAAAAACAGCTACCACAGAGTTATCTTTAAGTTTATTCTCTCTTATAATTGCATTGCTGTCAATACAGCAAGTCTCAGAATAAACCAATAAAAAACATACTTGCAAATCTGGTCCTAAATGAAAAGACAATTTCCAGCTAGTCTTTTTTTTGCGGGGGGTGGGGGGTGGTGTCTATGGGGGGTGGTGTCTATAGCTTTATTAACTCATTCTTGTTTTTCAATTTCAGTAGGTAGTTTAATGAAGAGGAAAAAACACTTCTTTTTCCTATAAAAGGAGTTCTATAAAACAGAATAAATAATACCTGTCTCTCCACCTCAAAGAATCACTGTGAGATAAATTATTTAATTACTGTGAAAAAAAATCTTTTATTTTTGGCCGCACCTCACAGCTTGTGCAATCATAGTTCCCCGACCAGGGATTGAACCCAGGCCCTCAGCAGAGAAAGCACCAAGTCCTAACCACTGGACCACCAGGGAATTCCCTATGAAAATATTTTTAACCAGGAAAACACTACATAAGGGATCATTATTCTCAAATTCACCTGGTATCTTTAGCTGGCATTTGTATTTACTAAAATGTGCCCCAAACCATTTTAAAGACTTTTTTTAAGGGTTGGGCAGAGGTGGAGTGGATAGCATTTGAGAAAGACCATCCAATCTCTTCATCTATATTTGAGGAGGTTGGGACCCAGAGAGGCGAAGTGTCTTTCCCAGCATACACAGAAAGTTCAAGGCAGAGCTGAAAAACAAGGACCAAGCATCCTGATTTTCAGGGTCCATGCTTTTCCCCTATTCCATACTGCCTTCCAAAAATCTAACCAACATTCCTTTTCTGGAGGTGGGCTTTCTGCATGGTGGGAGGAGAGAAAAATGGCTTAGCAATGCACAAAAGCTGGCTTACACCCACACTGACCTTTCAGGATAGAGCTGACTGACAACCCAGATAAGCTGGACTGCAGCACTGCGCACTTGTTCATAGTCATCAGAGAGCAATTTACAAGCCTGCAAACAAGGATTCCAAAAGTCTGTTAGTTCTGTATCCTCCCAGGTGATGTTCAAACTATTTTCAAAATGAAGATACGGTGGCTGGATAAGGATACCAATCAAAACACATATGGGGTGATTTTAACTTCTTGAACCTTTGCCCAACAAAGAATTCTTGGCCTCTGCCAGCTGCTCTGCCTGTGTTCTGACTGTGTACCCTCCCACCCCATGTCTGAAAGGAGAACCACAGATTGATAGATAGCACAAAAGCCATCTAGAACAGCATCAATCATAGCAAAGCTTGCTGGGAGCCCACAGTGCTACCCTGACAGGCTCAAACACCAAAGATGAGTTTTTTCCCTATCTGTAAAACTAGAGCACAAATTTCTGACTGACAGTCCATCTGAAAATTCAAGCACTCTAAATAAATGTACAATTTTAACGTTAAGCTGCCAAAAAGAGGCCAAATTTTCCTTTTTTACTTTAGTCTGAAATGGAATATCCCTACTCCACCCACAGTCATAGCTACACCCTAGACTTCAACAACACCCAGAAAACGGTTTTTGAAATTTTAAAATCTTATATTCCATGCTTTGACCATATATGCTACTCTACCAGCTCTTCCATCGCCATGACTTAACCCATCACACCTGCTCTTCATCCCACTTAAGTTACCTATCCGTTTAAGCAGGGTCTCTCAACCTTGCTATTATTGACATTTTGGACTAGATAATTCTTCGTTGTGAGGGGCTGTCCTGTGCAATATAAGATATTTAGCAGCATCCCTGGCCTCTACCCACTAGGTCGTTGTAGCACTGTACCCTCTTCCTCTCCCTAGCAACTGAAATAGTCAAAAATACCTCCAGACGTTGCCAAATGTGCCCTGGAGGGCAAAATCACCTTGGTTGAGAACCACTGCTTTAATTCTGTCCTTTCTTTCCAAATAAACCACCTTTTCCTTGCTCTATACCTGTCCTTACTTCAGTCTCTTTTTGTTGTTGTTGTTTAGTTTTTATTTCACAACCATAAACTTAACTTTGCAATTCAGCTAAACTTGGAGGGGAATAAGGAAAATATGGAACCCAAAGAAGTGCAATGAGAGCACAAAGATTACAGTATATTTTGAGCAGATGGGGATGAAGGGGTGCTCTCCTGAGCTACAGAAGGAATGGTCTAGTGGTTAAGATAAAACACAAGTCAAATTTATTACTAGATTTGTCCACAGTCAGCAATGGTGATCTTCTTGCTGGTCTTGCCATTCCTGGAACCAAAGCGCTCCATGGCTTCCACAATATTCATGCCCTCTTTCACCTTGCCAAAGACCACATGCTTGCCATCCAACCACTCAGTCTTGGCCGTGCAGATGAAAAACTGGGAACCGTTTGTGTTGGGGCCAGCATTTGCCATGGACAAGATGCCAGGACCCGTATGCTTCAGGAGGAAATTCTCATCATCAAATTTCTCCCCATAAGTGGACTCGCCACCAGTGCCATTATGGTGTGTGAAGTCACCACCCTGGCACATAAATTCCGGAATTATTCTGTGAAAGCAGGAATATTTATAACCAAAGCCTTTCTCCCCAGTGTTCAGAGCACGGAAGTTTTCTGCTGTCTTTGGAACTCTGTCTGCAAACAGCTCGAAGGAGATGCGGCCCAAGGGCTCGCCATCGACGGCAATGTCAAAGAACACGGTAGGGCTGACCATGGTTGGGCAGCGTGGGAGGTTCCGATGTGGCGGCGTCTGCAAAGCCACTTCAGTCTCTTGACAGCATTGTCTGCATCATCATACACAACCCCCTCAGGATTTCTGCTACAGCTGCTCCACAAACATAAGACTTTCTCTAGTCTTCACAAGGGCAGCAGCAGAGCACTGGCAAAGACCACACTCTCTAGGGGATTGGTGATTCATGATCTCAAACCTTATTAGTCCTACTCTGAAATCTTTTACACTCCTGCTTTCCAATTCCATTTCCCAAGGCAGCTTTTCTTTTTTTCAGAAAGGTGGCTAATGAGCCTTTTTTTTTTTTTTTTTTTTTTGGCTGTGTTGGGTCTTCGTTGCTTCATGTGGGCTTTCTCTAGCTGTGGCGAGCAGGGGCTACTCTTCGTTGCAGTGCACGGGCTTCTCATTGCAGTGGCTTCTCTTGTTGCGGCTCACAACAGTAGTTGTGGCTCAAGGGCTCTAGAGTGCAGGCTCAGTAGTTGTGGCACACAGCCTTAGTTGCTCCACAGTATGTGGGATCTTCCTGGACCAAGGCTCGAACCCGTGTCTCCTGCATTGGCAGGCAGATTCTTATCCACTGCGCCACCAGGGAAGCCCCAAGGCAGCTTTTCTTAACCTTTTCCTCAGGACTTCTATCCTACTACCAGCTATAAGGCGACCTGTTTATCTGAGAAAAATCAAGGTTCTCAGGCACAAACCCACTCAACTACTCCACACCAGTTATAAATTCATTTATTCCTGTATTCTCCCACCCCTTGTTTTCTCAATATCTGAGGGAAAAGGGTCCTTTCTAGTTCCTAATCCTTCTACTTTTGCTATGGATCCCATCACTTCCTCACATGACCATCCCTTACCATCCTCCAAAATAGATCCTCTTTGTGATTCTCTATGATAGCATCCTATTGATTTACCTCACAGCAATACTCATATGCTATAACTGTGTTTGCTTATTTGTTAATTGCCTGTCTTACCTATGACAATGTGAAGGGCATGGGTCCTATCTATTATAACATGCTTGGCATTATACAGCCAGCATTTAGGTACTCACTAACATTTGTTGGATGAATCAGCTCATGAATCTGATTTTCTGCCTCAAGGAACTTACTCCAGCATTTATTCCCCTTTGTCTCTTCTATCGTAACACTAGCTCTCCCTTCAACATATAAACATACTTAGCAACTGTTTTTAAAATACAGGAAAAAAAACAACAACAACCCTTAATCCTATGCCCCCTTCTACCAACTTCTACCCCACTTTCCTATCATAGTCAAGTTTCTTTAAAGTATAGTCATAGTCAATAGACTTTAAATGCCTCACCTCAAAAGACCCTGATCTGGCTTCCCCCAGTCCCAGCACTCCACTGAAATTGCTCTCTTTAAACTCACTAGTGACCACTTTGTTGCTAAGTCCCATGACCAGATTTCAGTGCTATCCTAAACGACCTTTCACCAGCATTTGACACTGCTGACTATGAGAATGCCCTCTTGCCTTTTCTGGAATATATTCTTCCTCCTCCTCCATCAAGCTGCTCCTCAGTTCCATATTAGGGCTCCTTTCTTAAACGTTGGACCTCACCCCTGGCTCCATCCTCATCACTTCCAATCTTCTTACTCTCCCTGGGTATCCCCATGACCCCTAGATATTGATGGCTCCAAATATCCACCTCCAGCTCTGATCTTTCCTGAGTTCCAGACCTGGAATTCTCCTCATAAGTATCCCATCAACCCTTCAAACTCAAGATAATCAAAATGAACTCATTATAGTAACTAATTCTACCTCATATCTCAAATCCTCCCGCATCATTCCATCCTCACTCCCTTGAGGTCCACAGCATTGCTTGCCTAACCAACTGACACAGTCTTATGTCACTAAACGTCTGAATCATCGGACTAACTCTTTTTCCTTTGAGTCCTTACTCTACAAGTTTCCTTTAATTATTTGGTTTCCCACACAGTTCTCCTATAGGTCACACCAACATAACCATTCTGAACTCATTCTACTTCATTTGTAAAAGAACGTACTTGGTTTACACATCAGTCATAGGGGTTTGGCTAATTATCCTCTTCCTCTAAAAGCTAAAACCACTCTCAATAGGCTAACAAAAACTGGTCTCTGAGCGTGGATACATCCAATTATTCTACAAGAATAAATGTAAGGGCTTTTGGTTAGGCACTCGGTCAGCTTCTCCTAATGATACTATAATTTCATTGTGCTTTTCCTTACCAACGCTATAACAATCATGTGATATCTTTTCATACGATCCCATGGTCTTGGTCATCCTCCTCCAGAAATACTCCAGTTTCTCAAGTGTGGTGCCCTGAATTGACTTCAGGTTTGAAGTCAATTTCAGTCAACCAAACAGAGATCAACAAGACTACCACTCTCCTTACTCTGAACACTACACTTCTCTTTGTATACTCTGGCATTCATACTGAGCTACCTAAATCCTCCCAAATGTCCTCCTCACATGCACTAGTGCTATTCATTACATATTCCCCATTCTCTTCTTAGAATGTATGTTTTGGATACAACTGCACATTCATCACACACTGCCACTGTTAGCCAGCTGAAGCTCTACGTTTTCAAATTCTGACCACCAGCGTGCCACCCTCCCAGTTTCATGATTTCTCCACCTCCCTCCTCTTCTAGACAGCAATCATTTAAGGTACCTGAGTATAAATTGTTTGGTATAATTTCAGTCCTCTTTCATGGAGCTGCAACTAGATAATAAAGATACAGTTTAAGTATTCTGAAAAAAAAATCAATATTTCCAATGTCTCCCCACAATCTCATATATTTTTTCCCCATTATATCACATTAACATGGTTCCCTCTGGCCAAAATCAGTGCTATATAAATAAGAAACCTGGACTTTTCAGTAGAAACACTCAAACACTTAATCAATCTAACCCATGGACTGTCCCAAGGGGATATCAGAAAAAATACGAAATAATGATAAGGAGGCTGAGGAAGAAATGGTTAACACCATCTCCCCCTAAAGAGCAACCCTCCCCCATAACTTTCACCTATACTTCTGAAATACAAAGGTATAACCTGTACCTACTGTACTATAATACCAAGTAACATCTCTCCCATAGACCTGGGATACAAGTTGTACCTTCCATGTTTCAGAAATGCAGGTGAAAGCTACCAAAGAAGCCCAAAGATAAGCAACTGTTGTAAAGGAATGTGTGCCTTTGAGTTCTGTGATGCCACCAACACCTTCCTGAAAGTGTGCATAAAGTATACCCTGGGGGGGATTCAGAATGTATCCAAGGTGGCATTAGCCATTAACTTAAAAAAAAAACAAAAAACAGTATCTCCATTTAGTTTCCATGATCACGTTTACCATGGCTTTTATAGCTGCTGTTCTGACACGTGGGTCCTGGTCACTGAAGTAATCCCCTATAATCTTCTGGACGTCTCTGACAGCTAGGCCTTCTGCATCTTTTGTGACACTTTTCTCCAAAGAACCCAGATTACCAAGTAATTGCAGACACTTATTTCTTACACCATGTGAGGTATCTGTCAGGTGCTACAAAAAGAAAAGAGAGAACAAAACGACATGATTAAGATATCTTAAAAATAAACAAAAACACAGAAACAAAAGCACTGTGTCAACTTTAGGAATGGCTTCAAACACTACATTCTCACTAGTCTGTCTAGTCTCATGGGTTTGTTGTTGTTGCTGTTTGTTTTTTTGGCCATGCTGTGTGGCTTGTGGGATCTTAGTTCCCCAACCAGGGATTGAACCCAGGCGCTGGCAGTGAAAGTGCCTAATCCTAACCACTGGACGGCCAAGGAATTCCCTTCATGTTTTTTGAGTATGTGTCTTCCAAAAAGAATCATGAGTCCTTAGAAAACAAGACTCCCATTTATTCAACATTATACTCCCAACAGCAAGCACCTGGCCTTGTAAAGACTAGGTACTTTAAAAGTGACCCCTTTAATTGCATTTTATTTACTATCAAATCTAAAAACAGAAGAAAAATTCATAAATTTTCAAATTTTTAATATTCATACAGAAATATGCAAAAATATTAAATGTACAGCTCAATGAATTTTCACAAAACACACACAAATAAGAAGCACCCAGATAAGGAAGTAAAACATGACCAACTCTCCCAGTAACTACTCTACCACCATCAAAAATAGCCACCATCAGGCTTCGTCCTCCCCAGCAAGAAGCTAGGCCCTTCCTCTTGGGAGCTGCTGTAGTATCCTCTCAGGCATCAAATTGTACTGCAATGTCTTGTTTTCACAAGTCCATCTCCTTTAAGACTGTGCTCCTGGGCTTCCCTGGTGGTGTAGTGGTTAAAAATCCACCTGCCAGTGCAGGGGACACAGGTTCAATCCCTAGTCCAGGAAGATACCACACGGTGCAGAGCAACTAAGCCCATGCGCCACAACTACTGAGCCCATGCACCACAACTACTGTAGCCCACACGACTGGAGCCTGTGCTCCACAACAAGAGAAGCCACCTCAATGAGTAGCCCGCGTTTCTCAACGCGGGATTAGGCTGAGCTTGCCACAACTAGAGAAAGCCCATGTGCCGCAACTAGAGAAAGCCCATGTGCAGCAACGAAGACCCAATGCAGCCAAAAAAGAAAAAAAAGACTGCTCCTTTCAGAATCTTTTATATGTTGAGCACAGAGTACAGAGACTAAATATGGATTATAAAGGGCCTTCTTTTGGGGGTTCTTAGGAGAACTGAAAGTAAATTAATTTAAATTAAGTGCATGCAAAGCATCTGCAGTGTTGTGAGAATTCCATAAACATTAGCAGCTATTGTTACGATTATTATTAATAACAAAATTTGCTTCCTTCCACCTAAAAAATAAAATAAAATAAAAAGCCACCATCACCAAAGCAATCTTGAGAAAAAAGAACAAACCTGGAGGAATCATGCTCCCTGCCTTTAGACTATACTACAAAGCTACCATGATCAAAACAGTATGTTAACGGAACAAAAACAGACACACAGGACTTCCCTGGTGGCTCAGTGGTTAAGAATCTGCCTGCCAATGCAGGGAACACAGGTTTGAGCCCTGGTCCGGGAATATCCCACATGCCACAGAGCAACTAAGCCCATGCACCACAACTACTGAGCCTGCACTCCAGAGCCCACAAGCCACAACTACTGAGCCCATGTACCACAACTACTGAAGCCCGCGTGCCTAGAGCCCATGCTCCGCAACAAGAGAAGCCACTGCAATGAGAAGCCCGTGCACTGCAACAAAGAGCAGCCCCCACTTGCCACAACTAGAGAAAGCCCGTGTGCAGCAACAAAGACCCAACACAGCCAAAAATAAATAAATAAACAAATTTTTAAAAAGACAGACACACAGATCAATGGAACAGAAGAGAGAGCCAAGAAATGAACCCACACACTTATGGTCAATTAATCTACAACAAAGGAGGAAAGAATATACAATGGGGAAAAGACAGTCCCTTTGATAAGTGGTGCTGGGGAAACTCTACAGCTACATGTAAAAGTATGAATTAGAACATTTTCTCATACCATATACAAAAGTAAACTCAAAATGGATTAAAGACCTAACTGTGGGACTTCCCTGGTGGTCTAGTGGTAAAGAATCCATCTTCCAATGCAGGGGACGCAGGTTCAATCCCTGGTCGGGGAACTAAGAACCCACATGCTGCAGGGCAACTAAGCCCGCACGCCACAACTACTGAGCCCATGTGCCTCAACTAGAGAGTCCTTGAGCTACAAACTACAGAGCCCACGCGCTCTGGAGCCCACACGCCACAACTAGAGAGAGAAAAACCCACACGCCACAACTAGGAAGAAGCCTGCACACCACAATGAAGAGCCTGCATGCCACAATGAAGATCCTGTGTGCCTCAACTAAGACCCAACGCAGCCCAAAAAAAAAGACCTAAATGTAAGATTAGAAACCATAAAACTCCCAGAAGAAAACATAGGCAGAACACTCTTTGACATAAATCATAGAAATATTTTTTTGGGTCTCTCTCCTAAGGCAAAGGAAACAAAAGCAAAAATAAACAAGTGGGACCTAATTAAACTTAAAAGCTTTTGCACAGCAAAGGAAACCACTGACAAAAACAACCTAGTGAATCGTAGAAAATATTTGCAAATTACATGACCAATAAGGGGTTAATATTCCAAACATATAGACAGCTCATATACCTCAATATCAAAAAAACCCAAACAACCTGATTACAAATTGGGCAGAAAACCTGAACATTTTTCCAAAGACATACAAATGGCCAAGAGGCACATAAAAAGATGCTCAACATCGCTAATCATCAGAGACATGCAAATCAAAACTACAATGAGACATCATCTAACACCTGTCAGAATGGCAATCATTAAAAAGAACACAAATAACAAATGTTGGCAAAGATGTGGATAAAGGGGAACCCTTATACGCTGCTGGTGGGGATGAAAATGGGTGAAGCCTCTATGGAAAACAGTATGGGGTTCCTCAAAAAATTAAAAATAGAACTACCATATGATCCAGCAATTCCACTCCTGGGTATATATCTGAAGAAAACAAAAACACTGCTTGGAAAAGATACATGCACCCAATGTTTACAGCAGCATTATTTACAATAGCCAAGATATGGAAGCAACCCAAGTGTCCATCAACAGATAAACGGATAAAGAAGATGTGGTGTACGTGTACACACACACACACACACACACACACACACACACAATGGAATACTACTCAACCATAAAAAAAATGAAATTTTGCCATTTGCAACAACACAGATGGATCTGGAGGGTATTATGCTTAGTGAAATAAGTCACACAGAGAAAGACAAATACTGGGTGTTATCACTTATAATGGAACCTAAAAAAATAAAACAAACAAATGAATATTACAAAACAGAAACAGACTCACAGACATAGAGAGGAAACTAGTGGTTACCAGTGGGAAGAGGAAGAGGAGTAAAATAGGAGTAGGGGATTAAGATATACAAACTACTATGTATAAAATAAGTAAGCTACAAGGATATATTGTACAGCACAGGATTATAGCCAATATTTCATAATAATTTTAAATATAGTATAACCTATAAAAATACTAAATCACTGTGCTGTACACCTGAAACATATAATACTGTAAATCAACTATACTTCAACAACAAAAAATAGCCATTATCTTGACTTCTAACATATATTTTGTCTAGTTTTCTACTTTATAAAATCAAATAGTGCCTGGCTTCCTTTGCTTAATATTATGTTGGTGAGAATCGTCCACAGTATGGCATTATAGCAATGGTTTATTCATTCTCATTACTGTACAGTATTCCATTTGTGTACACACCATAATCCATTTATCCTTTCTACTGCTGATAGATATTTGGGTTATTTCCAGTTTGCAGCTGTTCTAAATAATGCTCTCTGTTTATTCTTGAATGTGGCTTTTGGTATACATGTTCACATTTCTGCTGAATATACAGTAAGAAGTGAAATTGCTGGGTCACAGGACATGCATATGTTCAGCTTAAGATGAGACTGCCAAATAGTATTCCAAAGTGGTTGTACTAATTGAACTTATTTACACTCCCACCAGTGATATGTAAATGTTCCAGATATGCCACATCTTTGTCAACCCTTAGTACTGTCAATCTTTTTCATTTTGGCACTTCTCACCATCATTTTTAACAAATTTTCAGTTATCTCTCCCTCAATCCTAGTCCACTGCTACTGAAATAGGCTATTTGCATAATGCAATAACAGGAACTGAAAATACTTTAATGAAATGACTAATTTAAGGGCTGGGCAAGAAATATGTAAGAAGAACCTGGGACACCTTGTGCCAAAAAGCAAGGGAATATCAAGGACTAATTGAGTCCAGATCAAAAGGACACAGAAGCCAATCTGTAGGGGTTCCCACTGTCAACATATATATGACACCAAAAGGAAGCAATCAAATCCAGAATGTAGGACGTAAACAAGACCAATGATCCAGTTTCTTCAATAAATCTGTGGCAATTAAAGGAAAAACAAAAGAGGCCACTGTTACTGATTAAAAGAAATTCAAGAGACTATCCAAAGGTAATACACACTAATCCAAAAAAACAAAAACAAAACCAACTACAAAAAGATATTTATTGCAATTTTAAAAATTTTAATATGAACTGGTATGAGATGATATGGAATAACTGATAATAACTGCATCATGGCTATATTAAAAACATATCAGTTATTATCAGTTAGAGACATACTTAAGTATTTATAATTTAAATAACATGTCAGGGATTTCCTTAAAAATATTACATTAGACTACAACAAAAAGTGGAAGGAAAAAACATGAAAAAGATTACAAAGCATAAATAATTGTCAAATTTACACCAAAAACTGGAAAGAATAAGTACATTTGAAAATTTCCATTTTATAAAGTATATACAGATTGAAAAAAAAAGACCTAGCTTCAAATTTCAGCTCTGACTCTATATATGTAACATTGATCAAGCAACTGGACCTCTTAGGGTCTCACTTTCCTCATTTATAAAGAAGGAACAATAATATCTGCCTTACCTAACTTACAGGTGTATCATAAGGCTCAAATAAGAATATAAATGTTAAAAAAACTTTATATACTATAAAGCATAATATGACTATTAGCTATTATTACTATAATCTAAAATAATGAGATTACTGCATGTAAAATTGTCAATACAAAAGAGAATCTTCAGATATTCCCTTCAAGTTCACAAAGTAGTATCTTTGGATATTCCCTTCAAGTTCAAATTTTCCAGGATTTTCTACCCATAAATGAAATCACTGATTGAAATCACACAAGTTTCCCTCTTGCTCACTCTAACACTGGGACATACAGTCACTGAAAGTACCCTCAGTAATCACCCATCTCTCTCCTTGTGCCTTCACCAATTCCCTATTTTATAGGATGATAATGATTAAGTGATATGTCTAATAACGCAAAGATAACCTAGTGGAACAGTTGATACTGGAATCCAAGTCTCCTGACACTCCATCTAGAGCTCTTTTCCCTATCCAGCTTCATAAATAAATAATGTCATGATTTCTAAAACTTCGCTTACTATGTTCAGAGTTGGGCATTTGAACCTTAAATACTTAAAAGCTCTACAATACCTGTTTTCTTTACATACATTTATATTGCTACTCCCAAGTATCACTATTCTCAAGCCATGACAAACTGCTTGGGTTTCTAATTACTGCCTGATAAACACAGTGATACTAAATTAATATCCCCTTCTTTTAATCATCTTTATTGGAATACAATTGCTTTACAATGGTGTGTTAGTTTCTACTGTATAAAAAAGTGAATCAGCTATACATATACATATATCCCCATATCTCCTCCCTCTTGCGTCTCCCTCCCACCCCCCCTATGCCACCCCTCAAGGTGGTCACAAAGCACTGAGCTGATCTCCCTGTGCTATGCGGCTGCTTCCTACTAGCTATCTATTTTATATTTGGTAGTATATATAAGTCCATGCCACTCTCTCACTTTGTCCCAGCTTACCCTTCCCCCAGTCTTGTCCTCAAGTCCCTTCTCTAAATCTGCATCTTTATTCCTGTCCTGCCCCACGGTTCTTCAGAACCTTTTTTTTTTTTTAATTCCATATATATGTGTTAGCATACGGTATTTGTTTTTCTCTTTCTGACTTCACTCTGTATGACAGACTCTAGGTCCATCCACCTCACTACAAATAGTTTAAGTTCATTTCTTTTTATGGCTGAGTAATATTCCATTGTATATATGTGTCACATCTTCTTTATCCATTCATCTCTTGATGGACACGTAGGTTGCTTCCATGTCCTGGCTATTGTAAATAGAGCTGCAATGAACATTGTGATACATGACCCTTTTTGAATTATGGTTTTTTCAGGAACACCCAATTCTTATGATTAGCAAACCAGGCCACTGACACTTTGTGGAAGTAACATACACACATTCACACATATACAAAACTGAACAGGAAGATACATCAAATAAGTAAATATATTAAGGATAATACTGTCTAAGAAAGAAGTTACAAATACTAGAAAAACACTGTCAACTAAACACTATAGTGCTGGGTTTGACTTACAAGGAGAGATGAGAACATGATTTTTCTTACATACAGATATAGAAATAAAAATACAGATATATGTTTGTATATGATATATACAGACATTACATTAGAATATATATATCTAATATATATATATGTGTATGTATCTCCGCTAGCTCTCTCCACTGAGAGGGCCCAAGAGTAGCAACACCTCAACAGCAACGAGCACACTTAGTACCCAGAACTTGGTTTCAAAATACATTTCGCCACTAAGAGGAACCAGGGCTTCTTGGAGAAAAGCTCATTCCAGGGGTAGACTAGAGAAAGTACAAGGTGGGCCTGAAATATTTTATTGTGCCAGAAAGAAATGACGCATTAAAAAAAATATACAGGGCTTCCCTGGTGGCGCAGTGGTTGAGAGTCTGCCTGCCGATGCAGAGGACACGGGTTCGAGCCCTGGTTTGGGAGGATCCCACATGCCGCGGAGCAACTGGGCCCGTGAGCCACAACTACTGAGCCTGCGCGTCTGGAGCCTGTGCTCCGCAACAAGACAGGCCGCGATAGTGACAGGCCTGCGCACCGCGATGAAGAGTGGCCCCCGCTTGCCGCAACTAGGGGAAGCCCTCGCACGGAAATGAAGACCCAACACAGCAAAAATTAATTAATTAATAAATTCCTACCCCAAACATCTAAAAAAAAATAAAAAATAAATAAATAAATAAATAAATAAATAAATAAATAAAGATAGTGAGACTTTAAAAAAAAAAAAAAAAATATACAGTTGACCCTTGAACAACATGGTTTGAACTGAGTGGGTCCACTTATACACAGTTTTTTTTCAATAGCAAATACTACAGTACTACACAGTTCGTGGATGGTTGAATTGTGGATGTAGCACTGTGGATACAAAGGAAGTGGGTATACTGAGGAACTGCATATATGGAGGGTCAACTATAAGTTAAATGTGAATTTCTGACTATTCAAAGTGTCAGTGCCCCTAACCCCCAAGCTGATAAAAGGGTAAATGAAGAGAAAAGTCAAAAGGACATAGAAGCCACCCTGAAGGGGTTCCCACCTGGCAAAATCAGGGAACTTGAACAAGATGAATAATGACAGTAACAGGTTATAACATTGAATAAACAAGAAATCTGAGTCCATAACTGATATAAATAAATAAATTGAAAGTTGGAGGACAATTTACATAGTTTCAAAGTAGTAGTACCATGCCACAAAATACTTATTCATTTCAAAAAGAAAGAGTAACTTTATACTGAAGAAATCTGACAGACAACACCTTAACCAAGTGATCAAAGTAAACATCATCACCAATGGGAACAAATCAAAATGGTGTACCGCCTAATAGGATACAATGAGAACAGAACAGCAGCAAGTCTGTGATATTCGTGCCAAAGGTGGAAAACTGGAATCTAATTATGAGAAAATATCAGACAAACCCAAATTCAGGAATATTCTACAAAATTACTGTCCTATGGCTTCCCTGGTGGCGCAGTGGTTGGGAGTCCGCCTGCCGATGCAGGGGACACGGGTTCGAAAAAAAAAAAAAAAAAATACTGTCCTATAATTTTCAGAAGTGTCAAGTTAATGAAATGAAGTGAAGACTGAAGAATTATTCCAAATTGAAAAAGACTGTGGCTTCCCTGGTGGCGCACTGGTTAAGAATCAGCCTGCCAATGCAGGGGACATGGGTTCGAGCCCTGGTCCAGGAAGATCCCACATGACCCGGAGCAACTAAGTCCACGCGACACAACTAGTGAAGTCCACGCACCTAGAGCAGTGCTCTGCAACAAGAGAAGCCACCGCAATGAGAATCCCGCGCACCGCAAAGAAGAGTAGCCCCTGCTCGCCTCAACTAAAGAAAGCCTGAGCACAGCAACGAAGACCCAATGCAGACAAAGAAAAAATATTAAAAGCAGCAAGGGAAAAACAACAAATAACATACAAGGGAATCCCCATAAGGTTAACAACTGATCTTTCAGCAGAAACTCTGCAAGCCAGAAGGGAGTAGCAGGCCATATTTAAAATGATGAAATGGAAAAACCTACAACCAAGATTACTCTGCCCGCTACAACCAAGATTACTCTACCCAGCAAGGACCTCATTCAGATTCGACAGAGAAATTAAAACCTTCACAGACAAGCAAAAGCTAAGAGAATTCAGCACTACCAAACCAGCTTTACAACAAATGCTAAAGGAACTTCTCTAGGCAGGAAACACAGCAGAAAAAAAAACCTACAATAACAAACACAAAACAATTAAGAAAATGGTAATAGGAACATACATATCAATAACTACATGAAATGTAAATGGATTAAATGCTCCAAACAAAAGACACAGACTGGCTGAATGGATACAAAAACAACACCCGAATATATGCTATCTACAAGAGACCCACTTCAGACCTAGGGACACATACACACTGAAAGTGAGGGGATAGAAAAATATATTCCATGCAAATGGAAATAAAAAGAAAGCTAGAGTAGCAATTCTCATATCAGACAAAGTGGACTTTAAAATAAAGACTATTACAAGAGACAAAGAAAAACACTACATAATGATCAAGGGATCAATCAAAGAAGAAGATATAACAATTATAAATATATATGCACCCAACATAGGCGCACCTCAGTACATAAGGCAGTGTTAACAGCCATAAAAAGGGAAATTGACAGCAACACAATCATATAGGAGACTTTAACACCCCACTTTCACCAATGGACAGATCACCCAAAATGAAAATAAATAACAATGCAACCAAAAATAAATATAATAAAATTTTAAAATAAATAAATATATACAATTTATGGATAAATAAATATACAGTATTGGGGAATAAAAGACCGAACGCCACCAAAAAAAAAATCAATTAATTAATTAATTAATTTTTTAAAAAAAGAAAAAGACTGATGAGATATGTTGACAATCAATGCAAGATGTGATTCTGAACTGGATTCTTTTCCTATAAAGGACATTGGAATAAATACTGAAATTTGAATGAGGTTTGAGGATTAAATGGTAATATGTTGATGTTAGTGTCCTGATTTTGATGGTCATATTGAGGTTATGAAGGAGAGTATCTTTGTTTATAGGAAACACAAACTGAAGTATTGAAGAGTAATGGGGCACCATGTTAGCAACTTACTCTAAAATGGTTCACAAGAAAAGAAAGTTCTTTATTACTGTGCTTGAAATTTTTCTTCAAGTTTGAGAGTTTGTTTTTGTTTTTTTTAAGGCCACACCACATGGCTTGGGGGGTCTTAGTTCCCTGACCAGGGACTGAATCCGGGCCCTCGGCACTGAAAGCACCAAGTCCTAACCACTGGACCACCAGAGAATTCCCAAGTTAGAGACTGTTTTGAAAAATGAAAGTTTAGGGCTTCCCTGGTGGCACAGTGGTTGAGAGTCCGCCTGCTGATGCAGGGGACGCAGGTTTGTGCCCCGGTCCGGGAGGATACCACGTGCCGCGGAGCGGCTGAGCCCGTGAGCCATGGCCGCTGAGCCTGCACGTCCGGAGCCTGTTCTCTGCAACGGGAGAGGCCACCACAGTGAGAGGCCCATGTACCGCAAAAAAAAAAAAGAAAGTTTAAATATACACAAAAAAGAATAAACTAACCATACTGTTTCATAAACATTTGAAAAATGTTATATTATCCATAAGAATAAGTGTACTTTAAGACCATAAAAAGGGGGTAGGTATAGCAGACTCATACCCACACAGGTGCAGAGAATGCCTAGAGGAGGTGTAGGAGGCTTTGCAAAGAAAGTGGATTTCATAACTTGTTTCCCCTCTTGTTTCAGAAGCAAAGAGACACAATGGAATGAACACAGACTGGATCCAGACCTAGGTCTGATTGTTGGAGCTGCCACTTAGTATCTATGTGGTCTTCACTAAGCCCCTTAAGTTTTTAGAAATCCTTACTTTGTAATAATAGGAATAATATCCCCTACCATGAAGTTTTATGGTGAGTGGATCAAAATGAATTCATTTAATAATTATTGTATGTAAAATCAGCTAATAGTGTCCCAGATATAATAGACATTCAGTAAGTACAAATGCCTAGCATAGTGCCTGGCACTTGGCATGTACTTTTTTTTTTTACATCTTTATTGGAGTATAATTGCCTTACAATGGTGTGTTAGTTTCTGCTTTATAACAAAGTGAATCAGTTATACATATACATATGTTCCCATATCTCTTCGCTCTTGCGTCTCCCTCCCTCCCACCCTCCCTATCCCACCCCTCTAGGTGGTCAAAAAGCACCGAGCTGATCTCCCTGTGCTATGTGGCTGCTTCCCAATATATCTATTTTACGTTTGGTAGTGTATATATGTCCATGTCACTCTCTCACTTTGTCACAGCTTACCCTTTTGGCATGT
>NW_020172006.1:927195-937111 GCF_003031525.2 Neophocaena asiaeorientalis asiaeorientalis
CTGGCGTGTACTTTTAAAAAAACAACCTGCTTAAGAAGAAAAGGGAAACAGGTGGGGAAAAGAAGGACAGGTAGTGGCAAAAAAGAGAAAACAGAGAAGGGTCAGAGGTAAAAGTGGGCCAGCTGGATGAAACAGCCCTGCTGATGTGGAACACACAAGCATAAACTTTCCAGTGATAGCTGTCTAACAAGAGGGCAGTCTGTCAGGAAAGGTACTAAGCACCTGTTAATGGTTCACATCAGAATGCTCCAAGGGGAAATTCCTGAACTAAATGGACCTGAACTTTCTGTGTGAAGCTATGTTCTATGTGAAATTAGACTAGGTAGGTAGGCTTACTTAGAGGAGAGAACAAAGGAAACCTGGAGAGAAAGCTCAGGTGCAGAGGGTGGGGCTCTCAGAGAGGTATCGTCTCCTTATAAAAATGTCTCAATCAAGCATTTTAGATCAGAGTTAGTTCATGCCTCCAAGTTATTTAAGCTACAGAAATGTGAAACATATACTTTTAAGTGATCACAATGTCATGTATAGTAAGGGCTCAAAATTATCCAACAAAATAACACACTGAAACTGAGAAGTTAAGAGAAATTTCCAGATATGAAGCTGACAATGACTCTCTGTCAGAGTTAATACAGCAAAGTTGTTCTTTTTTTTTAAACTATTTTTATTTAGTATGGAAGCATCATTTGTCATAACTAAACTGCTAACTGAACCACCAGCCCCTGGAAGACTGCTGCAATTGTTACAAATACTTTATTTGATTTTCAAACAAATTAAAGCATTCTAGTTCCTATTAAGGTAACCAAGGCAACACGGATTCATAACCAGCCTATTACTGCACACTGAATGTTAGCCCAAAAGAGATCATAAGTCTAAATCACACCCTCAGGGCAGCAACTACAGTTTTATGATGTCCTTCCCCCACATGTCACTACTTACATCACGGTTATCATCACTAATAGCTGCCTAGTGTCTGCTCTGCAGATGATGCTATTTTGGTCTTATACCCAGGCCATTAAAGTGCCATCATTTCTCTATTAATGGAGTGAGTAAGCAATCCACATCCCTGATAATAAGAGCGATCCATGTCAAAAATAAAATAAGCTAAACCAATCAGTTTAAAACTATTGCTACAGGAAAAAAAATCAATGATTAAGTATATCAAGAAAATCTAAGACTGAGGTTAAATAAGACAAGAATACCTTACTGACTCACTCAGTTTCAATACGGATATTTTTTTCTTTTTTGGGAGGGGGAGGGAGGCAGCACACTGCACGGCTTGTGGGCTTTTAGGGCCCCGACCCGAGATTGAACCCCAGCCACGTCACTGACAGCACTAAGTCCTAACCACTGGACCGCCAATTCCCATCAATATGGATTCCCATCAATATGGATTGTTTTTAAGCACAGATAAAAATTCAGTGTACTTAGCAATGGAAATGATTCTAACAGACAACCTCTCCTAACAAACAACACATAATATCTGTTTGGGTAGTATTTGATAAATGTTAAAATGCTGTATGTTGGGCTTCCCTGGTGGCGCAGTGGTTGAGAGTCCGCCTGCCGATGCAGGGGACATGGGTTCGTGCCCCGGTCCGGGAAGATCCCACATGCCGCGGAGCGGCTGGGCCCGTGAGCCATGGCCGCTGACCCTGCGCGTCCGGAGCCTGTGCTCTGCCACGGGAGAGGCCACAACAGTGAGAGGCCCATGTACCGCAAAAAAAAAAAAAAAAAAATGCTGTATGTTTCTATCTTTTGCCTTAAGAGCTTGATGTTTTGATACTTTTGCCACAGAATTAAAGGAACAGAAAAAAACAGAGAGAATGGAAGAGAAGGTGAGATGGAAACAGAAAAACAAAGAATTAAACTAGGCTCTAAGGAAGCCATATAAGCAAAAATGACAAGATATTTATTCTTCTAGAAAAATCTTCACAGATAGGAAAGAAAGCAGAAGACCTCTAATTTCAGTTGTGCGAATCCTACACAAGAAAAGACTAATTTCCTGGCCAAATCTAAATCTCATCATCTCTCAAATGAAGACTAGCTGTACAATGTACCTCAAAGGATTACTAACAGGATAAAATGAGATGAATTTTGAAACGTTAAGAGTACCCAAAAGCATGACTTTCTTCCTACTGTGAAACAAAAAATATGGCAGATTCACATCTTACATTTTAAAAATATATAAAGGAGCAATATGAACTTCAAAAAAATAATAAGGATAAAGGACTTCCCTGCTGGTCCAGTGGTTAAGAATCCGCCTTCCAATGCAGGGGACGTGGTTCAATCCCTGGTCGGGGAACTAAGATCCCACATGCCGTCAGGCAACTAAAGCCCGTGTGCCACAACTACTGAGCCCCCACGCTCCTTTTCTTTTCTGTCAGGTCAGCGGAAATAGCCTCTTTTCACTTCTGATTCTAATAATTTGAGCCTTCTTTTCCTCCTTTCCAAAACTAAAGGTTTATCAATTTTGTTGATCTTTTCAAATAACAAGCTTTTGGTTCTCTGATTTTTCTCTAATGTTTTTCTACTCTTGATTTCATTAATTTCTCCTCTAGTTTTTCGTATTTCCTTCTTTCTGCATGCTTTATATTTAGTGTGCTCTTCTTTATACAGCGTCTTAAGGTGGAAGGTTAGGGTACTGGTATGAGATCTTTCTTCTTTTTTACTATAGACACTAATTGCTATAAATTTCCCTCTCGGCATTGCATTAGATACAGCCCAGTTTTGGTATGTTGTGTCTTCATTTTCACTCATCTCAAAGTATTTTCTAATTTCCCTACTGATTTCTTCTTTGACCCATTGGTTAAATAGGAGTATGCTGTTTAATTTCCACATATTTGTGCTTTTCCTAACTTTTTTCTGTTACTCAACCAATTTCATTCCATTGTAGTTGAAAAATATACTTTGCATTATTTCTATCAAAAGAGTGAATGTTATTGTATGTGAATCATATCTGTATGGCACACTGTATGGCAAAAATTACAGACAAAATAGCACCAGGCAATAGAAACAGTAACTGTAGCTATGAATCATAGTCTTTATTTATGCGAATTTGCAAAAACTTGTGACAGATATGCCATTTCCAGGTAGTTCAAATTTTTACCCTATTACAAATGGTGAAGAAATGCACAAAAACTCCATATGAGAAACTGGAAAACATGAAAAGCTCATTCTCAAGAGAGGCAAATGAAGAACAAATATGAGGTCTCACTAGTAATCTTTTAAAAAGGAAATTTTAAAAAATGAAACTCCATTTTCCTCCTACCAAATTAACAGGTTTATCTCTTGTTTAAATCTCAATCTCTTGTTTAATATCCAATGTTAGAAAAACAGGTGAAATTAGGCACTCTCATATACTGTTGATGGGCATATAAACTGGAATACTTTGGAAAACAATTTGGCAAAAGTATCAAAAGCCTTACAAAAAACTCTAAATGCTTTCATCTAGTAATTCTACTGTAACAATCTGTGTTTAGGAAATAACCCTAAATACAGAAAATACTTTAGACTAATCACATTCACTGTACTATTATTTACAATTTTAAAAAATGGCTACAATATAAATGTCCAATAATAGGAGAATAGTTAGGACAAACTATGGTTTAATTACTGGACAAAATATCATGCAACCATTAAAAATATTTATAAAACATTTACAATATAAGGAAAATACTTTTGTTACGTTAGTGAAAAAGCAAAATTGAACATAGAATATGATTACAGCTACATGTGTAAAAAGAAAAGCAATCGGGCTTCCCTGGTGGCGCAGTGGTTGACAGTCTGCCTGCCAATGCAGGAGACACGGGTTCGTGCCCTGGTCCGGGAGGATTCCACATGCCGCGGAGCAGCTGGGCCCGTGAGCCATGGCCGCGGAGCCTGCACTCCGCGACGGGAGAGGCCACAACAGTGAGGGGCTCGCGTACCACAAAAAAAGAAAAAAAAAAGCAATCAATCTGTATACAGAAAAAAAATTCAGAAAGCATACATCAAAAGACCAATAATAATGGTTGCCTTTATAATGGTTGAGTGTAGTTCTTTCTTTATACTTTTTAGTATCTTTCCAAAGTTCCATGAGAATAAATTTTTATAATAAAAGGTTTATTCAAAACAAATTTAAGAAACTGTTACTTCTAGCAGAACAATCCACTGAGTACAACACCTCTCTCACAAGCAAAACCTCCCAGGTATATATATATATATATACTCTCACATGGGAGATACACTTACTCTCTCAAACACATAATCCCTAGTTTTTTCCACTTAAGCTTTTAATACTGTACTTCTCAAAGTGTTCTGGGTTTGTTTATTGTTGTCGTTTATTAAGATAAATGAAATACTCTTTTCTGGGGTTCAGAAATGGCTTTCTAATTCCATGAATATAACCCTTCCACAATTCAAACATATGTCTCCTTATATTCTCAAAATAAATTTACCAAAAAGATTAAAACTAAAGCCAATTGTCAGAACACTCTTTGACATAAATCACAGCAAGATCCTTTTTGACCCACCTCCTAGAGAAATGGAAATAAAAATAAACAACTGGGACCTAATGAAACTTTAAAGCTTTTGCACAGCAAAGGAAACCATAAGCAAGATAAAAAGACAACCCTCAGAATGGGAGAAAATATTTGCAAACAAAGCAACTGACAAAGGATTACTCTCCAAAATATACAAGCACTCATGCAGCTCAATATCAAAAAAACAAACAACCCAATCCAAAGATGGGCAGAAGACCTAAACAGACATTTCTCCAAAGAAGATACAGAGTGCCAACAAACACATGAAAGGATGCTCAACATCATTAATCATTAGAGAAATGCAAATCAAAACTACAATGAGGTATCACCTCACACCAGTCAGAATGGCCATCATCAAAAAAATCTACAAACAAGAATGGACTTGAGGACAAGGGGAGGGGGAAGGGTAAGCTGGGATGAAGTGAGAGAGTGGCATGGACATATATACACTACCAAATGTAAAACAGATAGCTAGTGGGAAGGAGCCACATAGCACAAGGAGAGCAGCTCGGTGTTCTGTGACCACCTAGAGGGGTGGGATAGGGAGGGCGGGAGGGAGACGCAAAAGGGAAGGGATATGAGGATATGTGAATGCGTATAGCTGATTCACTCTGTTATACAGCAGAAACTAACACAACAATGTAAAGCAATTATACTCCAATAAAGATGTTAGCAACAACAACAAAAAAGTAAAGTCAATTCTACAAAGTTTAGGAACTGGTGTTATGCACAAAAGACAGCTAATAAAAAGCTCCAAATTAAGTCCAAAGGCACAACTGGGCTTCCCTGGTGGCGCAGTGGGTGAGTGTCCGCCTGCCGATGCAGGGGACGTAGGTTCGTGCCCCGGTCCGGGAAGATCCCACATGCCGCGAAGCGGCTAGGCCCGTGAGCCATGGCCACTGAGCTTGCGCATCCGGAGCCTGTGCTCCGCAACGGGAGGGGCCACAACAGTGAGAGGCCCGCGTACCGCAAAAAAAAAAAACAAAAGGCACAACTAATGTACATACAATTTTTTATAATCAGATAAACAAAAAAAATTTCCGAAACACTTGTGTCTAGTTGGTCTGTTTATTGAGGCAACAAAGTATCATAAAAAGAATGTGGACTTTGGAATCAGAAAAAGGAGTTTATGCCCTGGTTCTGCAACTTCCTAACTGCGAAAACTTGGGGAAACTAAACTTCTCCAACCTCAATTCCCACCTTAGTAAAAAAGGTATAACAGCACTTCCCTAAAGGACTATGAGGAACAAATGAAAAACTGGGTACAAAGTACTGTAATAAGCAGAGTGCATGTATTAGGTTCAGGATACATGGTAGTTCCTATGATTATTTTCATTTCTTTTGGGAGGATGAGGAAGCTCATTTTATAACAAGTTACTCAACTTTATTCCTAATCCAACATCAAGAAACAAAAAAATGAGGCAGCTCTTAAAACCATTAAGAGTCCCTGGCAATTCTCAGTTATAGATTTAGGATGGAGGTAAGCAGATCTTACAGCTCGTATCACCTCTCCAGATAATGCAAAACTGTTCAAGAAAGATGCAACCCTGTGTCTAACAATTATATTCTTACCTTGCAGGCTACATCAACTAATCGCATCTGGATAGCTTGATTGTCTGGGAGTTTAGTGCCAATTGCAAGCAGAGTGTCCAACAGCTGAGCTAGGACTTGATGAGACTCTAGAAAGGAAGATGGAAAGTTGGGTTTTAGAATTTCAAAAGGAGATCACTATAGAAACTAAATTTACTTGGGTAAAGAATGTAGATTTTTGTCAGCTGGGTTCTACTATTTGATCCCTAATTCCCTTCAACTAAATTCCTAAAGGGATCATGTCTAAAAATTTGAGTCCTCCACAGGATGGTGCATAGTGCTCCAAAAATGTTTAGTGCTTGACTAATTCAAGGGCTTTTCATTGCCTTCAAGATAAAGTCTAAATTCCTTAGTAGGGCATGCATACATACATACATACATACATACCAGTCCCGCCATGATGTCCAGCCCTCCCTACTTTTCTAGCCTCATCTATTTCAGGTCTCCTCTAGCACCCTTTTCCCCAATTACTTATAATTTGCTCAGGCCAACTTCCCTACCTAGAATGCCTTCATCTACATCCAACTCCATTTTCAACCCTACTCCCCAGGGAGCACCTACTAATCCTGAAGTGTCACCTCCTGTATGGTACTTTTCCTTCTTCCCCTAAAAAAATTAACCATTTCTTCCTCATGCTTCCACTGAATCAGCTGTAACACTTTACGATACTTATTTATTTGTATATCAGACAAAACCAGGAGACTGAAAGATCCTTAAGGGCAAGGACTGTGTTTTATTCACCTTTGTATTCTCAGAATCTAGCGCGACTCATTATATGCCCAACAGATGCTTAATAAATGGGCAAACAGCCAATTCTAAGTGAATCACTATCAGTCACCTTAGCCAGATTCTCTTCTTTGTCTAAATTCTCTTCTTTGTTCCAAAATACGGCTCTTATGGTATGGTAGTGTTAGTGGTATACAAGAGGATTTAGGTGGCATTAGGAAAATCATTTTTATATTAATAACCTTGTACAGGCATACCTTGTTTCACTATGCTTCACTTTACTGCACTTTGCAGATACTGTACTACATTTTTTACAAATTGAAGGTTTGTCTCAACCCTGCAACAAACAAGTCTATCAGTGCCATTTTCAACAGCACTGCTCACTTCATGTCTCTGTCACCTTTTGGTAATTCTTGAAATATTTCAAACTTTCATTATTATATTTGTTATGGTGATTTGTGATCAATGATCTTTGATACTACTATTGCAAAAAGATAATGACTCACTAAAGGCTCAGATTATGGTTAACATTTTTTAGCAATACAGTATTAAGGTAGTACATTCTTTTTAGACATAATGCTATTGCACACTTAATCGACTACAGTATAGTGTAGACATTACTTTTATCTGCACTGGGAAATCAAAAAACTTGTGTGACTTGCTTTATTGTGATATTCATTTTACTGTGGTGGTCTGGAACAGAACCTGCAATATCTCAGAGGTATGCTTGTACATATTTTAATGAACAAAATAAAAATTGCAGTTATTATGTTGATGACATTAATTTTCTTTTACCTTTACTAATATAGTCTCTTTAAATTAATTTTATTTAACTAAAAAATAATTGTCCACTTAAAAACATTAAGTAAACCATAATACAGATGTGAAACAAATATGTCAAAAATGGTATGATATATAAATGACCAAAGCTCAGAAAACACTGGTTAAATCATCTCTTACTAAGACTTCCAGTAAGACACAATAGACTGAACATATCTGTTTATCACTAATTCTTTCCAAACCTCATTAACATATAAGCGTAAAGAAATTTCAAAGGTATAAACTTACAAGGACAAAGAAAACAGGAGAAGAAAGGTAAGCAGACAAGAAAAGTCAACAAATTTTTCCGAGATGGAAAGCAGATAAAAAGTCTATGGCAGCTCAGTGCTTTGTGACCACCTAGAGGGGTGGGATACGGAGGGTGGGAGGGAGGCACAAGAGGGAGGAGATATGGGGAGATATATATATATATATATATATAGCTGATTCACTTCGTTATAAAGCAGAAACTAACACACCATTGTAAAGCAATTATATTCCAATAAAGATGTTAAAAAAATACTTAGTATGCCAATAAATAAAAATTTTTAAAAAGTCTGTGGCAAAACTGAGATATCTAATACTAAATGACTACTGAGGAGGGTGTCGTGACAGAGCAAATAAATTCTAGCCATACGCCCAGAAAGATTCAGGAATTGTAGATTTTAAAAAAGACAACCAGGGCTTCCCTGGTGGCACAGTGGTTGAGAGTCCGCCTGCCGATGCAGGGAACTGCCCCGTTCGTGCCCCAGTCCGGGAGGGTCCCACGTGCCGCGGAGTGGCTGGCCCCGTGAGCCATGGCCGCTGAGCCTGCGCGTCCGGAGCCTGTGCACCGCAACAGGAGAGGCCACAACAGTGAGAGGCCCACGTACCACAAAATAAATAAATAAATAAAAAGACAACCAAAACAGGGATGAGGCAGGGATTTGTTTGAAGTGTCTATAAGAAGTAGTTGGACCCCTGCCTCCTTCCCTATCCTATATAACCAAGTAACCACTGAAATAGGAGGTTTGTTCTCTATAAAAATTAGGACAGAAAGGATCTAATTTGGGGAATACTAGGTGAGGACAGGGAGGAAATATAATGAAGAAGAGAAGATTAAGAGATAATCAACATATTGAAAATGAGACTCCCTCCCTCTCCCTAGCTCCCTTCAGTTGCTTTGGCTAAAAATAAAAACATAGCAGCCAGGCATTTCTCTGTCTTCCTAGCAGGAGAGTCAAAAGCTGATGGGTGCCACAGAAAAACAGCAAAAAACACTAATATTTAATGGTCCTCCAAAGACATAAAGGATCATCTTAGAGTGGGGCCTACCAGCTGACTCTATTCTTTATTCTGCTCCTCTGCAGTTATTCCCACCATTCAATCTTCCAGCTCACTTACTTAATGTTCTGCCTCAGTTATTCTACTACTGATTCCTTCTAGTGCATTTTTCATCTCAGTTATTGTGTTGTTCATCACTGTTTGTTTGTTCTTTAGTTCTTCTAGGTCTTTGTTAAACATTTCTTGTATTTTCTCAATCCGTGCCTCCATTCTATTTCCGAGATTTTGGACCTTTACTATCATTACTCTGAATTCTTTTTCAGGTAGGTTGCCTATTAACACTTCATTTATTTGATTTTGTAGGTTTTTACCCTGCTCCTTTGTCTGTAACATTTTTCTGTCGTCTCATTTTTTCTGAGGTATGGGACTGTATTCCTGCCTTACTTGTTGTTTGGCCTAAGGCATCCAGCACTGACGTTTGCAAGCAGTTGGGTAGAGTCGGGTCTTGGTGCTGAGATAAGGACCTCCGGGGAGACCTCACTCCAATTAATATTCCCTGGGGTCTGAGGTACTCTGTTAGTCTAGCAGTTTGGTTTTTTTTGTTGTTTTTTTTTTACGCGGGCCTCTCACTGTTGTGGCCTCTCCAGCTGCGGAGCACAGGCTCCGGACGTGCAGGCTCAGCAGCCATGGCTCACGGGCCCAGCCGCTCTGCGGCATGTGGGATCTTCCCGGACCGGGGCACGAACCCGTGTCCCCTGCATTGGCAGGCAGACTCCCAACCACTGCGCCACCAGGGAAGCCCAGTCTAGCAGTTTGGACTCGACACTCCCACCAAGGAGCTCAGCCCCAACCCCCGGTCTGGGAACCAAGATCCTGTAAGCCACACAGCATAGCAATAGAAAAACACACACACACAAAGGAGCAGTACAGGGGCTTCCCTGGTGGCGCAGTGGTTGAGAGTCCACCTGCCGATACAGGGACACGGGTTTGTGCCCTGGTCC
>NW_020172006.1:937124-968123 GCF_003031525.2 Neophocaena asiaeorientalis asiaeorientalis
TATAAAGAATAAAATAAAATTAGAAAAATCAAAATATAAATGAATCAACAACAACAAGGTAAAACAGAAACACAACCTAAAAAAATTTAAAAAATTAAAAAAGACCCTTGGCCCTGGGGGCAGAGCTTAGGCAGGGGCGGAACTTAGGCGGGGGTGGGGTTTAGTGTGGGGGAACCTAGGCATAGCACCTGTGGGGAAAGGCAGCACAGCCTGAGGGGGGGCCTTGGTGTGCAGAGTTTGGAGTTCAGAGGTAAGGCCCCGGGTGGGGGTGTGTGGACGGAGCTTAGGCTCAGCACTGCTGGACCTCAGAGGGCAGAGGATTAGGCCCAGGACCTCAGCAGGCTCCCCACGGGCCCAAGTGGGCAGGGAAATGCTGGCTGTGCTCCCTTCCATTCCTCCCCTCTCCCGAGGGTCTCCCCTGTCCCTGTTGATCCGCTAACCATGGGTGGGCCCCACCTGGTCTGGGAACCCCTCCCCACCCCCAGCCACCCCTCAGGGGCGCCAGTCCCATCCCACCTCCACTCCTCCTTCCCCCTCACTCCCCGACATGTCACACTCCCCCTACCCAGTCACTCAGTGGTTCCTACCATCCCCTTCGATGTCTGTGGTCCCCCACCAGTGCCTGGTAGGTGCCCTAGCTGTGCAGAGATGCAAACTCAGCGTCCTCCTACTCTGCCATCTTGACTCCACCCCCATCAAATTGTTTTATGGTAATAGTAGGAATACTTTTTAAATTTCTCCCTAATGTCATTACATTGGCTTTTCAATAAATGCCAAAAATTTTTTTTAATATATTTTGATTGTTTCCTGTGAATTAAAAGTCTTGGGTCAAAATTCAATACAGGTAAAATTTAAAGTTCCTTCTAACAAAATAAAAAATTCTCAACTTCAACCCATGGGCCACTTATATAAGATATTTGTTATCATTAAACAGTTGTACAGTAAGTGAATTTAGATTGTCTCTTGAGTTCACTGGACCTTTATTACTCTCATAACCTCAAGTTGATAGACTAAATGTTGTCCAATATTTAAATAATCATATTTGTTTAAATATGTATACCCTAAAATGAAATAAAACTATTTTTTGAAACTACAAACAATTCAAACAAAACTATAGTACTTTCAGGAACAGCCACAAAGGATTTCATTTTATTTAATTTTAGAATAAATATCAAGGCAATGAGGCACTAACCCTATAAGAAAACCTTGTACATAAATAAAACTAGATAATCAAAGAAAAAAAATTTTAAGGTAAAATAGTTTTCCTTTTCACCTAAACACAGAATAATTTTAGTGGGCATCAACAAGGAACAAACAGAAAAGGCAACAACATATGAGACACGGGAGATGTTGCCTTTATAGAAGTAAATTGTGGGGGACCGCATGACCAGGGCAGCACCAGGGCAGTTTCTGAGTTAGTAGGCACAGTCAACAAAACATCAACTCTGTCACATACTATGTAACCTTGAACAAGTTAGTTAACTTCTCTGAGCTTCAGTTTCCCAGCCTATGAAATAGGGACAATAGTATCTATCTTATGTCATATGTAAACTATCTTAAGTATATGGCACTTAGTAGAGATCAATAAATGATAGCTATTAAGAGATAAACCTGTATTTTAACTCTAGTGTAAATATATGTACATGGTTTTATTGAATCATCCTCAAATTCCTTTTCAATAACCACCAACACAACAAAATTTTGTTCTACATTGTATACAAAAGGAACTAAAGATTTCTGATCTAATTATACAGCTTTTTCTTTTTTTCTGGCCAGGCCTGCAGCATATGGGGTCTTAGTTCCCCAACCAGGGATCAAACCCATGCCCCCTTCAGTGGCAGCTCAGTCCTAACCACAGGACAGCCAGGGAATTCCCTATATAGCTTTTAAATTGCAACTTACTTTCATTCTGCAGGATGTTAATGGCATCATCCATAATGCAGTCTGGTGAAAATCCTGCAGTCTTTGACAGTAAACCCAACAATGATGCAATTTTCAGTCTCACAGATGGATCATTCTCCTGAAACAAAAGAAGCTATTGTTACATTGATGCTCTACTCTCAGGAACATGGGAAACTAATATCACAAAACAGTCTCAACAAGTATTTCTTAAGCTTTATTTCTGAAAAATTAACTTTATATGTTTTGGGGGCAGAAAGTTTTTCTCAATCTGTATGTTACACCTAAATACTGCAAAGTGAATGGGAATATTTTATGCCTCCCTGATGTCATTAACTTCTAACGAGATGTGTGCTTTTGGGATTAAAAGTACCTTTCCTCCACTTTGCAGTAACATTAGACATGAGTTGCAGCAACTTGGACCACCAACACTGCCAGCACTGGGTACTCAACACTGCTGTCAGCACCACTGTTTTTGGAGCCCCAGAAATTGGGTGCTGCAGCTACTACTGCTATCACCAGAAAGAAGTTTTCGTTCTACCTGTGTTTTTTTGGATCACCAGATCCTGATCAGAAGTCTGGGGCAGGTGATGGGACTTCCCAGGTGGTCCAGTGGTTAAGACTGTGCTCCCAATGCAGGGGGCCCGGGTTCAATTCCTGGTCAGGGAACTAGATCCCACATGACGCAACTAAAAATCCTGCAAGCAGCAACAAAGATCCCGTGTGCCACAAGTAAGACCCGGTGCAGCCAAATAAATAAATATTTTAAAGAAAAGTCTGGGGCAGGTGAATCATTGTCTGGGTCTAGGTCCTGGGTCTGGGGCCCAGGGCAAGAGAGACTAAGACATGAGTTAGCGTGGCCCATTTAGCTTCAATATCGGGAGGTGGTCTTTAATTTGCACCAAGATTCCTAGGGTGAA
This sequence comes from Neophocaena asiaeorientalis asiaeorientalis, assembly GCF_003031525.2. Taxonomy (NCBI): domain Eukaryota; kingdom Metazoa; phylum Chordata; class Mammalia; order Artiodactyla; family Phocoenidae; genus Neophocaena; species Neophocaena asiaeorientalis. The sequence continues at coordinate 939,944 of NW_020172006.1, forward strand.
AAACTTCCCCCAAAGACCGAAAGGAACATGTCTTTTTGCTCATCACCATATCGCAAGTATGTAGCACAATATCTGGCACTAAGTAGACAGATGTTCAATAAACATAGGTAAAATGAAAAAAAAGAAAAAAAAGTACCTTGCCAATGCTAAGATTAAGCAAGCGTTTCTGTCCCAAGGACAAAATTACTTAAATGGATGCTCAAAAGATGAAGGGCCTTCTAGATGTGACCCCAGTTTCTAAGGAGGTAACTGGGCAGAACAAGAAGGCCTGAAGCAGGAGAAGGGACAAAACATATGCAGTCAGAAGACCCTGAATCCTGGCACACCACTTACCATAAGTTCAACCTTGGGAAAGTCATTTTCTTGGGAACTTAAGCTGTGGAGTGCAGCAGAAGGAGAAAGGGCTTTGAAATTGGCCAGATTGAGGTGTGAAGCCTGGACTCACTATGTAATAGCTATATGTCTTGAACAGGCTAATTAACTTCCTAAGCCTCATCTGTGAAATGGGGCTAAAAACAACCTCAAACGGCTACTGAGAGGAAAACAACTCACACAGAAATGGGCATACAGAAGGCAATCAAATATTAATGCCCCTCCTTCCTTCCTCTATGATCATCAGTCCTTTCATGTGGAGGGTAATAAAACCTGAACCGAATCCCTATGAATATGATACTCCGATAGGTACCATAAAGAGCAAATAAAAAACACGTGAAAAATAAGGATGCAATCACCAAGCCCAGAATATGGGAAATTCCACGGGTAAAATGCCTAGTTTTTAAACAATAAATATCATGGGAAAGAAAAGGTGGTGGGGGGAGGGAATGCTATAGATTAAAAGAAACTGAAAAGGACAGCTAAACTAACCAAATGCAATGTGTGAATCTTGCTCAAACAAACCAACTGTAAAAAGACTTTAAGACAATCAGTGAAAGCTGAACATGGACTAGGTATTATATACACTATTAAGGATTATTGTTAAGTGTCATTTTTTTTAAGTCCTAAAAAAAGTCCTAATTTGTTAAACACAGATAATTAAGTGTTTATAGGTAAAATGATATGTTGTCTGGGATTTGCCCCACCCCCAAAAAAGTAGGGGAATGAACCAAACAAGAAGAGCAAAATGTTGATAATTGTTGAAGCTGGATGAGGAACACTGGAAGGCTCATATTATTTTCTCTCCTTTTGTGTATGTTTGTAAATTTACAAAGCTGCTGGGGATACAACGGTGAATAAAACAGAAGCAATCCCTGCTCTCATAGCGCTTATATTCAAGTGGATAAGACTGGCAAAAGAGGGAATCCTCTGGTGGTTCAGGGGTTAGGACTTGGTGCTTTCACTGCCATGGGCCCAGGTTCAATCCCTGGTCGGGGAACTATGATCGTGCAAGCCGTCTGGCTCGGCCAAAAAGAATAAAAAATTTAAAAATAAAGACTGGCAAAAGAAAATATGTAATTTCAGATTGTAAGCATTCTGAAGAAAAACGACGTGTGTAAGAGGTTAAAGACTAATGTGGAGAGGCTGTTATAGACAGGACAGTGAGGAAAGTCCACTCTAAGGATTTGACCTTTGAACGGACACTTAACTGAGTGAGACAGAGAGCAATAGGAAGTTTTAGGGAAGCAGCATTCCAGGCAGAAGAATGTTGCAAACCCAGAATATGGAAGATTCTGAAATGCTGCATTTAAGAATGCATACATATCTGTTACAGTGATTCTCTCCAGAGTAATCTCTGGAGAGTGTATTTTGTTTTCTAACTTTTTTATTTGCAGAGGCAAGTCTCATTCTTTATTTTATACACTTCTATACTGCTTGAATTTGTTACAATAAATGCTACAGTTGGGGTTTTTAGAAGAATGTTAAATTTAAAACTCCACACATTCATAACCCTTCAAAAGCTTCCAGTTTCCTATGGAAAGAAGCCTGAGCTGCTGAGCATGCCACAACGGCCTGCCAAGACTGTCCCGTATGTCAGCTCCCACAATTCCCCACCAAGCTTGATGCCATGAGGCTTCAAGTTTCTGTACTTCTGCTCAGATTGCTCCTCTGCCTAAATTGCTCTCCCTGCCTCCCACGGCCACTCCCTCCTGCCCCTCAGGTATCAGCAACCCCAGGAAGTTTGTCTCTGATGCCTGAACTGGACAAGAGTGCCCTTCCCCTTGGACCACCCAAGCAGCCCGGTGCAACCCCTTATCAGGCCCCTCACCAGTGCACTGTAATCGCCATAGTGTATTATGTGATTGTGTCTGCTTCCCCAACCAACCTGTGAGCTGCTGAAGTGACAAGCAGAATGCCCAGAAAGCACTTCGTACATTCTGATAAAAATAAAGGGAAGAGTATGGGAAAAGGAAAAGCCACGTGTCCTACTTAATTCACTCAGTGAACTAAATAATTCATCCATCATCTGTTCAACAGGATTTCCTGAGTACTTACAAGGCGCCACTGTGTTTGGCCATGGGGATACACTGCCCTCATGGAACTTCAAGTTTTAACAGGCAAGGCAGACAATTGTCAAGTAATGTCCAAATACATAACTACAAAGTTGTACTGTAAAGGAAAAATAAAGAGTTCTATGAAAGCATATAACAAACACAGACTTTAATTTGAGGCAGAGAGAAAAGAATAAATGAATGCTCTCAGTCATGAAAGAACACCACAGCTTCCAGAACTGAAAAAGGGGGCAATGTGGCTAAAATGTAGACTACCATGAAATGCGGCTACAGAGGCAAGCAGGTGCCACAACTTTTTGAGAATTATGGCAAGTGCCTCTGATAGTGCCCAGAAGGTAGCAGGAATTCAATACATATTTGTTCACTGTTGAATAAACAAATGAATAGTCTTTGTCCTAAGAACAATAAAAATCCTTTGAATAACTATAACGAGGAGAGTGACATAAACAGATTCAAATTTCTGAAATACCAAACCAGCCTCAATATAATGATTGGATTGGAAGGGGCAAAAGTAGCCAGAGAGACAAATTAAGAGTAATTGCGGTGCTTGCTTTGGCAGCACATATACTAAAACTGGGACAATAGAGAGAAAATTTGCATGGCTCCCATGCAAGGATGACATACAAATTCATGAAGCATTCCATATTTCTGAAAAAAAATTTAATCCTTTGAGCAGCGAAAAATAAAAAAAGGAGTATTTGATTAAAAAAATTATATAACAGCAAAAGAATCTGAATGGTTCCAAAGAATTATTCATCTTTCCATTCATTCTTTTAATAAAGTAAATAAAACTTAATACGCGAAAAAAAAAAAAAGAGTATACCGCTATAGTCCAGCAAAAGGCAATGCCAAGACTCTCACTTACGTTAGGGGCAGGCTAGATAATACAGAACAACCTTCCCGCTAAGGAAAACTAGAATAGTATTACGGATGCCAAAAAGAAAAACATGTGTGTCACTTCTCAACGGAAACAATACAATGATATATTTAAAATACTAAAAACAAACAAACAAATAAAGAAAAACAGCCAATCTAAAATTCTACACACAGCAAAAACATGATTCAAGAAGGGAGGTAGGGGCTTCCCTGGTGACACAGTGGTTAAGAATCCACCTGCCAATGCAGGGGACACTGGTTCAAGCCCTGGTCCAGGAAGATCCCACATGCCATGGAGCAACTAAGCCCGTGCACCACAACTACTGAGCCTGTGCTCTAGAGTCTGTGAGCCACAACTACTGAAGCCCGAGCACCTACAGCCCGTGTTCCACAACAAGAGAAGCCACCGCAATAAGAGGCCCACGCACCGCAACGAAGAGTAGCCCCCACTTGCCACAACTAGAGAAAAACCTATGCACAGCAACAAAGACCCAAAGCAGCCAAAAATAAATAAAATAAGATAAAATAAATTAAAAAAAAAAAAAAAAAGAAGGAACGTAAAGGGAATTCCCTGGCAGCTCAGTGGTTAGGACTCAGCACTTTCACTGCTGTGGCCCAGGTTCAGTGGCTGGTTGGGGAACTAAGATCCCACAAACCATGCAGCATGGCCAAAAAAAAAAAGAATGGACGTAAAACTTAAAACTTTTCCATACATACAAACACAAAGAATTTGTCACTGAGTGCCACCAGTAAACTCACAATAAATGGAAATATCAGAGAGTATTCATCAGCCAAAAGGAAAATAATCCCAGATGAATAAACAGTCACAGATACAAGAAGGAAAGAAAAGCAATGATAAATACATGTGGGTAAATGATAACTACATAGGTAAACTTAAATGAATACTGCCTGTAGAAAATAACAATGTCTTCCAGAGTGAAAAATGGAGAATTAAAACATAAAACTTCATTCACACATGTAAGTCAGGAAGGTGGATAAATGAAGTTAAAGTCCTCACATTGTTCAAAATAGAAACTGTACCATTTAACACTTGACTTTGATCAGTCAAGAATTCATGTAATAGCTAGGTTATAACCAGTAAAAGAAGTATAAAAGAATGTATAACTCCCAAGCTAATAAAAAAGGGGTGGAGGAGAGAATTTTTTTAAAAGAGTCAATGCAAAAGATGGCAAGAAATGAGGGAAAAGAAAAGAACACTGAGCAGGTAAGACAAATAGAAGGCATTTAATAAGAGGGTAGATTTAAACCGGCATATATCAATAAACACATTAAATTTAATGAACTAAATGCTCCAACTGAAAAACAAACACTGTCAAGTGAAATTTTTAAAAAACTAACTACATGTTTTTTACATGGGTCATAAAATAAAATGTTATAAAAAAGATGAAAATAAAAAGTAGAAATAGGTATACCATGCAAACTTTAATCAAGAGATAGTTGGTATCATAGTATTAATATCAAACAAAGCCGTTATATGCTGATATGATTATTTGTAAAGAATCCAAAATCTACACATAATTTATTAAAATTGTTAAATGAGCTTAGCAAGGTTGTTAGATATAGGATTTAATAAGCAAAAATCAATTGCATTTCTGAATATCCATTCTGTACTGTTAGAAAATAAAATTTTTTAAACATATCATTTACAATAACAAAATATTAACTATCTAGGAATAACTAACAAAAAGATGTACAAAAGGACTTGCCTGGTGGCGCAGTGGTTAAGAATCCACCTGCCAATGCAGGAGACACAGGTTCGAGCCCTGGTCCGGGAAGATCCCACATGCCATGGAGCAACTAAGCCCGTGTGCCACAACTACTGAGCATGAGCTCTACTGAGCCTGAGCTCTAGAGCCCGCAAGCCACACTATTGAACCCAAATGGCATGACTACTGAAGCCCGTGGGCCTAGACTAGCCTGTGCTCCGCAACAAGAGAAGCCACCGCAATGAGAAGCCCGCGCACCACAACGAAGAGTAGCCCCCGCTCACCGCAACTAGAGAAAGCCCACGCACAGCAACAAAGACCCAACACAGCCAAAAATAATTATTTAGAAAGTAATAAAATAAAATAAAATCTACACCAGCCAAACTACCTGTATTTCTTCTAACGTGATAAGTTATTTCACATCTCGATGTCTTTGCTCACAATTGCTCCTTCTTTCTAAAACGTCTTTCCTCCTACTTTCCAACTGCCCATAATCTGATTAAGATTCATCTCAAGCATCACTACTCTATAATGCCCTTCTAGGCCCGTGCTCCCAAGTACAATTGATTACCCTCTTCTTTAAAGTTATATCATAACCTGTCTCAGATTTCGTAGCACCTATAACATTGTATTATTATCCATTTTTTGTCTAATCTACCCAACTAGACTCAGATTAGGGATCATATATTAATCTCTGTATCATCAACATAAAGCACAAGGCCTGGCACAGAATTAGAATTCAGAACACTTAGAGTGAATGAAAAAAATAAACAAATGAATAACTCAAGCCCTTACCATCTATATATCACATATATTATTTGATCTACCAACTATACTACTGGCCCTTAAAGGACAAAGAACATGTCTCACAGTTCCCAACATCCTCCACAGCAACTAACACAGTAGTATAAGTGAAGAACCCCTCATGTGAAATATTAACAAGTTCAGCTACAGAAAACCTTGGATGAGAAAAGCAGAAGCCAAAGTATTTATCTACTAAAATACAAGATACCATATTTCTGTATAAAATAGAAGAATAAAAAAACACTATAGTCATCAATCTAGAACTGGACCCATTTATCATCCCTCCTCCTTTCCTCTGGGGCTAGAATCTGCTAGACTAATGCACGCAGCATGGCCTGGTTAAAGAGCTTGGGGTCTGACATCAGAATGCCTGAGTCCAATTTTTCTTTTAGACATGGTAACGGTATTGTGATTATGTTTTTAAAAAGAGTCTTTATTGTTTAGAGATATAAACTGAAATTTATGAATAAAATGATACGATGCCAGGAATTTGTTTTCACAAGAATCTGGTAGAGGGTGAGAGTGGAGGAAATGGAAGTGGACAGTAGGACTGGGGGAGGGGGTGGGAATAAAACAAATTTAGACATAAAATGATAATTGTTGAAGCTGGGTAATGCGTACATGGGAATTAAACTATTCTAATTGTATACATATTTGAAATGTTCCATAACAAAAAGTTGAAAACAAAATTCCATACAGTCCAGCAATTCCACCCCTGGGTATTTATCAGAAGAAAACAAAAATACTAATTCCAAAAGATATACGCACCCTTATGTTTGTTGCAGCATTATCACAGCCAAGATTTGGAAGCAACGTTAAGTGCCCAACAATAAATGAATGGATAAAGAAGACGTGATTTATATATACAATGGAATATTACTCAGCCATAAAAAAAGAATGAAACCTTGCCATTTGCGACAACATGGATGGACCAAGAGGGTATTATGCTAAGTGAAATAAGTCAGAGAAAGACAAACACCGTATGATTTCAGTTACATGTGGAATCAACAAAACAAAACAAATGAATAAACACAACAAAACAGAAAGAGAGTCATAGATATCGAGATACATAGGTGTTTGCCAGAGGGGAAGGGGTTGAGGGGGAGGAGAGAAATAGGTGAGGAAGATTAAGAGATATAAACTTCCAGTTGCAAAATAAATGAGTCATGGGTATGAAATGTACAGGGTGGGGAATATAGTCAATAACTATTTAATATTTTGTATGGTGACAAATCATAACTCAACTTATTGTGGTGAACATTTTGAAATGTATGGAAATACTGAATCACTATACTGTGTAACAGGAACTAACATAGTGTTATAGAAAACAAGGCATTTTACAAAACAACTGACCAAATTTCTTTACAGGTCAATGTCACCAAAATAATAAAAATTGTTCTAGATTTTTAAAAAAGCAAATGCCATGTGTGGAGACAGTTTGCATTTCGATTTGAACAAATCAACTATAACAAGATATTGGGGAACAACTAGAGAAATGTGAATATGGCCTATTTGTTAGATGACGTTAATTTTACTTGAGATGCTTAGATGGTTATATTTTTTAAGTGTCCCTTTGTAAGAGGTATTTACTGAACTATTTAGGGAAAAATATTATGATACTTTAAAAAAACTTCAGGAAAACAAACTGAGCAAATTTGACAAAATATTAATAACTATTTAATCCCAAAGATGGGTATTTGGCAGTTCATACAGTATTCTCTACTTTTCTATAAGCTCAATAATTTTCATACTAAAGTTTAAAATCCGAAGTCATCTGTGATTCAAATATTTGAAAATTATTTCTTCTTTTACTTCAGATCTTACTTGCAAATAAAAACTGAAAAATAAACCATTTTGCAAATTTCATTTTCTGCTTAAAATATTTCCTCTATTTAACTATGCATGAATTGATGGTTTTTTCTAACCCATGAAAATAGAGATATAAAATGCCACTTAGCTAAAAAAGTTAAAAAAAAAAAGGGTTATTGCAGTTAGATATGAGGGCCTTGAATTAAAGCAGTAACAGCAGAATGAGAGGTTGAAGTTAACTCCTCCTTTGTGCTCCAATGCACTCTCAGTACTCTGAGCAATTCGATGCATTTTATCATTCACATCTGTTTCCATCTAGATACTGTAACCTTTTTTTTTTTTTTTTGACTGCATTGGGTCTTCGTCGCTGCGTGTGGGCTTTCTCTAGTTGCCACAAGCAGGAGCTACTCTTCATTGCGGTGCATGGGCTTCTCAATGCAGTGGCAACTCTTGCTGTGGAGCACGGGCGCCAGGTGCGCAGGCTTCAGTAGCTGTGGTGCACAGGCTTAGTTGCTCCACAGCATGTGGGATCTTCCCAGACCAGGGCTGGAACCCGTGTCCCCACTCTGCCACCAGGGAAGCCCCTGAAAGCTTCTGATAATAGGATCTTTTTGGACCTTTTGGATCTTTTTTATCTCTGTATCCACAGTGCCTAGCACATGGAAGACACTCAGTAAAAGACTGTTGAATGGACACGTTATTATTTATTTTGCATATTAACCTATTCTGCAGACACATGATACAACTCTTATACATACTCCCATACACACTCTCATCAGGTACTCAAGACCTTCTTACCTTGTAATAATGTTCCAAGAGAATCCTGACTACTCCCTCCACACTTTCTGCCTCCACAGGCTTCCTGGCAAACTGAAGTAGGTACTGCAAAGCATCTGCTGGGGAGGTAGCCTTACACAGATCTATGTGGAGTGCTGCAGATTTACTTGGTTTTGTCAGTCGGAGTTTCTTAGTAGCAATTTCCTCCTGCTGTTGCTGCAAGAGGGTAGGAAAGATAAAACATGAAAACTTGACTGAAAACAGAGAGTTGCAAATTTAACTTTACCTTGTTTGATGGAAATAATTTTTCCTATACCAAAATAATGTATTTAGGTAACAGACCCAGCTTAAACAAAAAGCAGTGTTGTGAACTGGGAAAGGAGCCAAATGGAGACAAAGCTATGAGTCCCAATTTTGCTTTTCACTAGCTCCTACAGCTTTGGGCAAGTTATTTAACCTCTCTAAGTCTCAGTTTCTTTCTCTGTAAAGTAGGTCCACGAATATTTTGCTCTGCCTATCTCTTAGGATTGTTGTAGCTTTAGGGTTAAGAGGACACACAAAGGATCTGCTCAACTCCTTATTAGAAAAGAAATCTCAATTTGACAAATATATTCAGACTGTGCTGAGGCACTTACTAGGCTCACCTTGCCTCCTAAGAAAACTACAACTGATGGGAATGGTCTGCAGCTTACACTGAGGAAAAAAATCTTCCTCTCATAACAGATGACTATTTTCACCCAAATCATTCTACCTTTGTTAGAAGGATGGTCAGTATAGGAAAAAAATACATTGCCATATGCCTAGCAAACTGCAGTTACTTAACAAATATTTACTGAATGATTGATCTGGAATTAGAAGTTGTCTCTGATTCCAACTCTGCTGCTCTATTCTAAGTATGTCATGATTCACATTTTTATCATCCGTAAAAAACAGAAATGATGACCTACCACTAGTCTATCTCAATCAGGGATCCTCATCTGAACCACAGAACACACAAAATTAGCTGAGTAACTATTTTCTCAATTTTCCCAAGGATGGTGCCTAACTAGAACTATTCTAGATGCATCTGTTACATATGATGAGTGCCAAAAAGTTCACATAAAAGGGAACCTGTTACTCCAGGGCTTACGTAAGGCCCTGGTGTGTAGATATAGAGAAGATCACAACAGAAGATAAAAGTTGTAATCAATAGTAATCATCAGAAAACTACTAGAGCTAATCAACGAATTTGGTAAAGTTGTAGGATACAAAATTAATGTCCAGAAATCACTTGCATTCCTATACACTAAAAATGAAAGATCAGAAAGAGAAATTAAGGAAACAATCCCATTCACCATTGCAATAAAAAGAATAAAATACCTAGGAATAAACCTACATAAGGAGGTAAAAGACCTATACTCAGAAAACGGCAAGACACTGATGAAAGAAATCAAAGATGACATAAACAGATGGAGAGATATACCATGTTCTTGGATTGGAAGAATCAACATTGTGAAAATGACTATACTACCCAAAGCAATCTACAGATTCAGTGCAATCCCTATCAAATTACCAATGGCATTTTTCACAGAACTAGAACAAAAAATCTTAAAATTTGTATGGAGACACAAAAGACCCTGAAGAGCCAAAGCAATCTTGAGAAAGAAAAATGGAGCTGGAGGAATCAGACTCCCTGACTTCAGACTATACTACAAAGCTACAGTAATCAAGACAATATGGTACTGGCACAAAAACAGAAATATAAATCAATGGAACAGTATAGAAAACCCACAGATAAACCCACACACCTATGGTCGACTAATCTATAACAAAGGAGGCAAGGATATACAATGAAGAAAAGACAGTCTCTTCAATAACTGGTGCTGGGAAAACTGGACCACTACAGGTAAAAGAATGAAATTAGAACACTCCCTAACACCATACACAAAAATAAACTCAAAATGGATTAAAGACCTAAATGTAAGACTGGACAGTATAAAACTCTTAGAGGAAAACATAGAAAGAACACTCTGACATAAATCACAGCAAGCTCTTTTTTGACCACCTCCTAGAGTAATGGAAATTAAGAAAAAAACAAACAAATGGGACCTAATGAAACTAAAAAGCTTTTGCACAGCAAAGGAAACTATAAACAAGATGAAAAGACCACCCTCAGAATGGGAGAAAATATTTGCAAACGAATCAATGGACAAAGGATTAATCTCCAAAATATATAAGCAGCTCATGCAGCTCAATATTAAAAAAGCAAACAACCCAATCAAAAAATGGGCAGAAGACCTAAACAGACATTTCTCCAAAGAAGACATACAGATGGCCAAGAAGCACATGAAAAGCTGCTCAACATCACTAATTATTAGAGAAATGCAAATCAAAACTACATGAGGTATCACCTCACACCAGTTAGAATGGGCATCATCAGAAAATCTACAAGCAACAAATGCTGAAGAGGGTGCGGAGAAAAGGGAACCCTCTTGCACTGCTGGTGGGAATGTAAATTAATACAGCCACTATGGAGAACAGTATGGAGTTTCCTTAAAAAACTAAAAATAGAATTACCATATGACCCAGCAATCTCACTACTGGGCATATACCTGGAGAAAACCATAATTCAAAGACACATGCACCCCAATGTTCACTGAAGCACTATTTACAATAGCCAGGTCATGGAAGCAACCTAAATGCCCACAGACAGACGAATGGATAAAGAAGATGTGGTACATACATACAATGGAATACTACTCAGGCATAATAAGGAACGAAACTGGGTCATTTGTAGAGACATGGATGGACTTAGAGACTGTCATACAGAGTGAAGTAAGTCAGAAAGAGAAAAACAAATATCGTATATTAACGTATATATGTGGAATCTAGAAAAATGGCACAGATGAATCAGTTTGCACACAGAAATGGAGACACAGATGCAGAGAACAAACGTATGGATACCAAAGGGGGAGAGGGGTGAGGGGTGGTGGTGGGATGAATTGGGAGATTGGGATTGACATATACACACTAATACATATAAAAAAGATAACTAATAACCTGCTGTATTAAAAATAAAATAAAATTCAAAAAAAAAATTTTCCCTTAACGCTTGATGCATCATAATGATACCTTGAGCAATCACCTCTTTACAAATTTACACTTCTACAGAGAAGAGACTAGGATTATTCTAGACAGGAACATGGCATGGCATGATAAAAAGACCAAGGGCTTTGAAGTCAGAGGAATTTGAGTTCAATTACCACTTACTAGCTAGAGGAGGCCTTCTCCTTCTATAAAAAGGAATACAATACCTACATCATAGGGATATTTAAGAAGTCTAAAGTATAATGTCTTTATTGTGCAAACACATAATAAGCACTCGATACATATCAGTTCTCTCTCCCTCATCTTCATAGCAGAGGAAAAATAAGAGAAGCAGTAAGATCTCATTTCATCACTCCATGGTAACCATGCATGAACAATGAAGTGAAGAAAGGAGCTCTTCTCTTAAAATCCTTACCAATTTCCATCCTATTCCACACAAATTTGGTCTTCAGTGTTATCTGGGCTGCAGTTAGGTCAAAAGATTGGAAAGATTTTTTTCCCTAGGGAGTATATAAGGAGAAGGACAGACCAATATCTGCTATCATTCAACCATCTATAACATTTTAGTGAGCCAGGCCTTATGGTCTATCCAGGGAACACAGATGAACCACGCATCATCTCTGCCCTCGAGGAGCCCAAACTGGTGGGGAGATATGTACACTAGTAATTATAGTAGCACTCAGTGATAAGTACAAATAGATGAGTGCTACAGAAGCAGGGGAGGAGAGACTAAAGCAAAAATATAAGTCCACTGAGTGGAGAACAAAGAGAGAGGGAAGCATGACATCTGTTCTATGTAAAGGAGACAATAGATACAAAAGTTTGGAGAGGTGCAAACATGTGGCATGCTGGAGGAGGGGTGAGTAGTCTTGGTAAGGGGGAACAACAGAATACTGGAAAGAAAGGAAGTGACATTTCACAACAAAGTGAAAGTAGTTAATGCCACTGAACCTTACACTTAAAAAATGGTTAAAATGATAAATTCTGTGTTATATATATTTTGCCACAATTTTTTAAAAAGGGGGGCAAAGGAAACAGAGCCAGGAAATCCCAAAAAGCAAGCCACAGAAGAGGGAGCTCTGTGAAGTCAGAAAGCTTTCCTGAATGTTGACTCATTTTAAAAGTTGAGGAAAACTAATTTCACATAAAAAGGGGCAACAAAAGAGTGTAAAGGTAAATATCAAAGTTATTTTCAGAAAAAAACAAGAATAAGAAGCAAACTAACTTCCCTACACACAATGCGAATACATCACAAAGTGTCCACAAAACAAAAAAGGCAGTGATACAGCTAGAAGGAATACTGTTAAATCACAAAGAGCTAGGAAGTTTGGCTAGGGAGTTTTTACAAAAATAAATAGCTGTGAAAAAAAAGGGTGGGGGGGGGCTTCCCTGGTGGCGCAGTGGGTAAGAATCCGCCTGCCAATGCAGGGGACACGGGTTCGAACCCTGGTCCAGGAGGATCCCACACGCCACGGAGCAACTAAGCCCGTGCACCACAACTACTGAGCCTGCTCTCTACAGCCTGCAAATCACAACTACTGAGCCCGTATGCCACAACTACTGAAGCCCGCGGGCCTAGAGCCCGTGCTTCGCAACAAGAGAAGCCACCGCAATGAGAAGCCCGCGCACCGCAACGGAGTAGCCCCAACTCGCCGCAACTAGAAAAAGCCCGCGCGCAGCAACCAAGACCCAACGCAGCCAACAATAAATTTATTTTAAAAAAACAAGTAGCTGTAAAAAGAGGAAGACTTGATTTGTCGATGCAATTACCTCTTTGTACTACAATCACAGATATGCCGTTCCGTATCTCCCACTCGCCTGTGAGTTCCTAAAGGACAGGGACCCTACTTTGTATTGGACTTTGTAGCTCAGCACCTTTTACCATACCTAATACGTAGTAACCACTCTTTTACTCAGTAAACTCTTGTTGAAGGAATAAATGAAATGTTTAAGGATCAGTGTCCTGCTGGATGGTCTAAAGCTTGCTATTCCACAAGTCTGTGGATAGAAGGAGGCTACTGACTGGCATCAACTGAGGGCTTCTCAGAAGTGCAGATTATTGCTTCACCTCCCCGGCCCGATTTACTTACTGAGTAGAATCTACATTTTAAAAAGACCCCAGGTGATTTGGATACACAGAGTCTGAGAAGCACGACACAAGGTATGACGTGGGATCAACCTCTACTTCGGCTATATATATGAGGAAATACAAGGAGAATCACTGACTGTTGACACGGGTTTGGCCCACCAGTCCTTAAACAACTCTAAAGGAGGAAGGTATTGCCCTCCTCCCTAGGTGAACTGTTCCACCAATGGAAAGTTCCACCCCTATGAAGCCTGTGACCCTCGCCTGCTCTGACTGGGTCTTGAGGATTTCTATAGGCTCCTCTTCCAATCCCTTGAGCTCTGCATACAGCCAACTTGTCCCTGGGCGCTTTTTTTGTAACGGGAGTTGGGAGGCAATTTGCCACTAACTGGCTCATACTCCTCCAGAAGCCTCAAAGTCCTCATCTGTAAAACGAGGATGCTAATGTAATACGAATAAAATGAAGTAACGAATAAGATATTTTCGTAGATTGTAAAGCGCTGTCTGTTTCTTCTAATAATTTTTTAGTGTCAGACTGCACGTATTAATGCTGACAACAACAGCGGCAAACGACACGCCCACTAAAGTGTAGCCTCAGAGAGGCTGCCTACCAAAGCAGTAGACATTCAACCCAGCTTTGTGGCGCCTGGTCTGGCAAAGTGCCTGGGGCGTGGAGAACCTTCCCCTACCCCAGACCGGTCCCGGGACCTTTCCTTCCAGAGCTTACCTGAACCACCTTAGTGAATTCCTCGTACACCCGCTTCTTGAGGTGCGCCGCCATGGCCGTCCGCGCACCTTCTCAGCTTCCGTACCCGAGGAGGGAGGTGGAGCGGAGGAGTCCGGAAAACCTGCCCAGGCCGGAGGAACCAGCCACGGTCCCACAAGGCAGTGCGGTTCCGGAAAAGAGAGGCCGCTTCCGGCTGCTCGACTGCCCTGTCGCTGTGCCGCTGGATTTGGTCGCCTACGCCACCTGCGCCGGAGAAAGGTAAGCCAGAGCGAGAGCGTAGCGCAGGGGGCGGGGCTTCTGGTGGGAGGAGCTGAGTGGGAAAGGCTAAAGGAGCCAATGGGGGATTTGGGGAGCTTGCTGTTGATCTGAGTGACGGAGAGACTGGCGGGGGAACTGAGCCCAGGGAGGGAGGAAGTACTATCGGGTAAAGGGCAGAGGTGGAGCTTTTCAGAGCTAGAGACAAAACCTGGAGCTGTGTAAGGATTTTGACTCAGGAGATAAGGGAAGGAGGTCAAACTGACGTTCGCATCATCCATTGCTGTTCACAGTATTTGCCATCTGTATGTTGCCTGCGCTCTCCTCTTGGTCAAGCCATTACTGGAAAAGTGGTTCACCTTAGTGAACCCAAAAGACACGACTAAGCCAAAGTTAGGAATAAGGAAGGATATATTACTTGCAGCAAGTAAGGAAAACAAAGAATCAATCTTCCGCAATGCATTGTCTCTCCAAACAGGAAAACTGGGGAAGCGTTAAGCTAAGGGAGCGTACATATTCATGAAGGGGCTTGAGCAGAGGAGAATTCATCGTAGAATTGGGGCAGAGGTCAACAGAGTCCAGGCTTTAGTGGATTGAAGTCAGGAGGGTCGACATCATCATTCCATCCTCCACCTGGGTGGGGAGCCTTAGTTCCTGTAGAACCCAAAGGCATGTATCAGATTGTTATGTATATGCCTTGGGGAGAAACTTGGTGTTTTTTTTGCCATGGCTCATGGCATGCGGGATATTAGTTCCCCAACCAGGGATCGATCCTGCATCCCCTGCAGTGGAAGCTCTGAGTCTTAACCACTGGACCACTGGGGAAGTCCCAGAAACTTGTTTCTCGACTGCTTTTCCTTTGTTCCTGCATTCTTTCACTTAATTAATTACCGAGACCTATTCAAGGACAAACGTGGTCAGGCTTAGGTCACAAAATGGCTTAGGCCAAAAATTGCTTCCCTTATGTTAAGAAAACCATGCCTGGTTCTTTCTCTGGGGCCCCCCTACCCTACCTGCTTACAGGAAGCTGGATGCCACCACCCCCACCTCTGCCTAGGGTACTTCTCCCTGCTTTCTCACTCCAGTTGTTCAAAAGCTACCTATCCTTTAAGGACTCAAGCCATCCTCTGACAGCTAGGGGAGAGTGGAAAGAATTCTGAGGCCAAGGGTTAAGCAACAAAGCTTCAGACTGCACAACTCAGATGGGATTGAACCCAGCCAAAACTCACACTTGGATTTGAACCCATGGGCTGGGACTTTTACTCAGCCAAAACTCTGACTGGGACTCAAACCCACTGTCTTTTAATTAAAATTGCTCACCTGGTGTCAGGACTTACTGAAGCTCAGGTTCTTTATGTCTCAGCCCAGAAGGAATTCAGCGAGAGGCAATGCGATACAGAAGACGTGGATTATTTAGAGAGGTACAACATCCCATAGACAGAATGCAGTCCATCTCAAAAAGTGAGAGCAATGGTGGGAGAAACACACTCCACAGAGTGTGAGCCATCTCAGAAGATGAGAGGCCCTGAAATATGGGGTAGATGGTTTTTGTGGGCTGAGTAATTTCATAGGCTAGTGAGTGGGAGGATTATTCAACTGTTTTGGGGAAGGGATGGGGATTTCCAGGAATTGGGCCACTGCCCACTTTTTGGCCTTTTATGGTCTGCCTTGGAACTGTAGGCGCCTGCAGGTGTGTCATTTGGCATATGCTAATGTATTACAATGAGCATATAATGAGGCTCAAGCTCTACTGGATGGTGAATCTTCTGCCATCTTGGACCTAGTTGATTCTAACCAGTTTATGTCATATCCTCAATGGCTATGTCATTCTTTTTGTTTGTTTGTTTTTTGGCTGCACCACACAGCTTGCAGGATCTTAGATCTCCGACCAGGGATTGAACCCAGGCCACAGCAGTTGAAGCCCAGAATCCTAACCACTAGGCCACCAGGGAACTCCTGGCCATGTCATTATTTTAAAGGTTGCACCCTGCCCCCTTCCCTCCTATTTCACTACGACTAGCACTTAATGAACAAGTAGCCTCAACTACAATTGCACTAACACCTAGCCTGACAAAGATGTAGTGACAGTGGAATGAAATAATGCAGAAACATTTTGCACAGTAAAGTATGGTTCACGGGGCTTCCCTGGTGGCGCAGTGGCTGAGGGTCCACCTGCTGATGCAGGGGACACGGGTTCGTGCCCCGGTCTGGGAAGATCCCACATGCCGCGGAGCGGCTAGGCCTGTGAGCTATGGCCGCTGAGCCTGCGCGTCCGGAGCCTGTGCTCCACAATGGGAGAGGCCACAACAGTGAGAGGCCTGCGTACTGCTGGGCCTCTGCTGCCCGCATCAGCAGGCGGACTCTCAACCACTGCGCCACCAGGGAAGCCCTATTTTTTTATTATAGCTACATCTGAGTAAATGGGGTAACTGGCAAGACCAAGAAGTTTCTTTGCTATACTTTTTTCATCATAAAATAAGCTCCTTAGTCAGAAACAATGTGTGAGATACCATGAAAATGAATAAGGTATACATGAATGCTAGGGCTGGCGGAAACATTGCAGTTAGGTATTATTAGGGTTCTTCAGGAAAACAGTACCAATAGGATATATAGAGATATTAGGATACTATAACAGAATACCATATACTGAGTGGCTTATAAACAACAGAAGTTTATTACTCACAGTTCTGGAGGCTGGGAAGTCCAAGGTCAAGGTGCTGGCAGATTCAGTGTCTGGTGAGAGCTCACTTCCTGGTTCATAGCTGTCTTCTCTCCATGTCTCACATGGTTGAAGAGGCAAAGGGGCTCTCTGGGGTCTGTTTTATAAGGGCACTAACCCCATTCATGAGGGCTCCATCCTCAGGACCTAATCACCTCCCAAAGGCCTGACCTCCTAATACCATCACATTGAGGATTAGGATTTCAACATATGAATTTGGAAATGGAGGTGGGGGTGTGGGGGGTGACACAAACATTGTCTATAGCAGTAGGAAAGTCAAATCTGAATCTGGGATATGTATCTATTCCTATGTGGTTAAATCACCACTCCCTCCCTGATGGAAAGGATAAAGCATATGGTAGCATGATTTGTAAAAAATGGCCCCAATTTTTCCTCTCTCTGTATGTAAATCCTTTGAAGTGTAGCCCTAGAGCTGCTTCCATTAAGAGATGGAATCTGTATCCCCACTCTTTGAATTAGGCTGGCCTTGTGCCTGGCCAGTAGAATACAGCATAAGTTACAGTGTGCTAGTTTTGAACCTAGGCCTCAAGGTCCACCCACATACCAGTTCTTCAGGTCTTTTGTTTGATTTTGGAAACCTACCATTGCCATGAGAATAAGTCCAACCTAATCTACTGGAGAGTGAATGACCACATGGAACAAAGCCAAGTTGACCCAGCTGAGGCTATTTCAGACCAGCCTCACCCCAGCTGATCCCCCACCTGACTACAGATGCATGAGTGAGATAAAATAAGACCAGAAGAACTGCCCAATTTATAGGCTATGAGAAATGATTAATGGTTATAGTTTTAAGGTATTAAGTTTGGGGTCAAGAGGTTGTCATGTGGTTAGACAATTCCTAAGCTGCTAACCTCCATAGAGTCAGCTGGTAAGGAGAAAACAAGCCCAAAGAGATTTAGGCAGCTTATCATTCACAGCATAGCAGGCAGCATGAATTTCATGTTTGTATTAGTTCTCCTTGCCCTCTAAACACCATGGGAGCAATGCAGGTGAATGCCATGCACAGTAGATCTGTAACACAGATGAAGAACACTGAGCTTAGGAAACGCTCAATCTTAAAGAAGGAATGCTAACAAACCTGCCCTCTGGAGAGAGACAATATCAGTTTTTTTTTCCCCCCAACATTATCTTTATTATACCGGTCAGGAAACAAATTTTCCTGCCAACCCAGTGGGAAACATTTTTATCACCCTGAAATGTCTCCAGGATTGGAGGGTGAAACTAGCTTTATTACCCTGTAATGAAATAAATCTTCATCCTAACCCTAGGCAGCTTTGCAAACATCCTCAAAGCTGTCAATGCCATTTGCTTAGAAATGCCAGCATTTCTCCCAACAGTCTGTTGCAGTGCAATACAGCTAACTGATTTGCAGGATTATCTGCCTACCACCAAGAAGTAGCTAGTCCCCCGGTGGGAATAATACCATATCAGGGACTCAGTGTTGGTCATTCATCATTGACCAGATCAGCTTTGGCAAGAGGAACTATACCACAGAGCCCACGCACAGACTCCATCCCTACCATCATGGCCACCTTTCTCATGACTCCGTTGAGCTCTGGGGAAAGAGGCTGACTGGCACGCACAGGTTTTTTTGTTTGTTTGTTTGTTTTTATATTTATTTATTTAGGTTGCGCCGGGTCTTAGTTGTGGCATGCAGGATCTTTTTTTAGTTGCGGTATGTGGACTTCTTAGTTGCAGCACGCATGCGGGATCTAGTTCCCCGACCAGGGATCGATCCGGGGTACCCCCCGCATTGGGAGCACGGAGTCTTACCCACTGAACCACCAAGGAAGTCACAGGAATGCACAGTTTGGATCATTTTGTCCATTTATTTTTTGAAAGCCTCTTCTAGAATGGGTGCCCTCTGGTGGGCATTCATAGGAAACACAAATATTTTCACCATTCCAAGACATTCATCTACATACCAACATCCCAGGCCTTCTTGTCCCCAGTCTTCCACTCTCATACTTTCCAAGGCTTTGGCCAACCAGGAAGGGGCCTGGACATGCAGTACCTAGAGATCAGTCTTCCAGGACACTGAGCACAGCAGAAAAGGGAAAATAATGAATGGAAAGGGGGGGCAGGGAAGACAAGGAAAATAAGTAGAAGGAAAAAAAAAAGAGGTGCTCTAAGAAAACAATGAGACCTGAAAACCTGGCACAGTGCCATGAAGTAGGGTGTCTCCATGAGGGCAACCTCAAAGGTTTTACTGTGTGTTTTCCCTTTGGATTATAGTGACAGTTATATTTAGCATTCAGTTTTAAGTTTTTCTCCTCTGACTCTATAATTTTCTTTAGTTAATCCCAACAGATCTGAAAAGCCACATATACCCCTACAAATGAATAGAGGTGGTGTTTTTTTTTTATTGAGGTATAGTTGATTTACAATTTTATATGAGTTTCAGGTGTACAGCATAGTGATTCAATATTTTTATAGATTATACTCCATTTATTACAAAATAATGGCTATATTTCCCTGTGTTGTACAATATATCCATGTTGTTTGTTTATTTTATACATAATAGATTTTATCTCTTAATCCTATTCCCCCTTTTTTTTTTTTTACCCTTTGGCCACACTGCACAGCATGAGGGATCTTAGTTCCCCCAACCAGGGACCAAACCCACACCCCCTGCAGTGGAAGCAAGGAGTCTTAACCACTGGACCACCAGGGAAGTCCTTCCCATACCTCTATCTTGCCCCTCCCCCTTCTTCTCCCCACTCATAATCACTAGCTTGTTCTTTATATCTGTGAGTCTGTTTCTGCTTTGTTATATACATTTGTTTGTGCTAGTTTTTAGATTCCACATATAAGTGATAACAGAGAGTATTTGTGTTTCTCTGACTGATTTCACTAAGCATAACACCCTCTAAGTCCATCCACATTGTTGCAAATGGCAGAATTTCGGTTTTTTATGTCTAAGTAGTATTCCATTGTATATATACACACATATCTTCTGTATCGATTCATCTGTTGGACACGTAGTTTGCTTCTATATCTTGGCTGTTGTAAATAATGCTGCTATGAATATTGGGATGTATGTATCTTTTGTTTTCTTCAGATATATACCCAGGAGTAGAACTGCTGGGTCATATGATAGTTCTATTTTTAGTTTTTTAAGGAACCTCCATATCGTTTTCCATAGTGGCTGTACCAATTTATATTCCCACCAACAGTGTATGAGGGTTCCCTTTTCTCCACATCCTTGCCAACACTTGTTATTTGTGGCCTTTTTGATGACAGCCATTCTGACAGGTGTGAGATGATATCTCATTGTGGTTTTGACTTGCAATTCTCTAATAATTAGTGATGTTGAGTATCTTTTCATGTGCCTGTTGGCCATCTGTTCATCTTCTTTGGAAAAATATCTATTCAGGTCTTCTGCCCATTTCTTAATCAGAGATGGTATTTTGAACATTACTAATGTGCTTTACTTATTTTGCTATTTCAGAGGAAGGGAGGAGATGGTATTATTGGGAAGGCAACCAAGCGTGTCAATTTATGTATTTCTAATTTATGTCTTTTATGATATTTCCTTTTTTCATAGCCCTGTAAGCCTTACCACCTTAAATCCTTTTTAGAGCAAAGATTTAATTAAATTGTACTGAATTAAATTAATCTCCTCCCCAATAATTTTAAGCCATCTGTAAATTTTGCTATATAACATTGCATTATATAGATGTAACTAAGTTGGCTTATTTCCAATTGTTTTGCTATTGTAAATTAAGTAGGATAAAAATAGTATGTTATCTTAATTGTATTATGGATTGGGAGTGGGGGGCCGGGGTATTGGAATTGCCTTCGTTTAATAAAATAGTTTGGTAAGTTGCTAAGGAAGAGAGTCATATCCAAAGGGATGCAGGCTAGAGCCAGAGCAGTTAAGAGGTAGCTAAACTGGAACATGGTCTTTTGGCAAATGACAAGAACACAAGGGGGCTGGTGGAAATTTGGCATGCCTCGAAAGCCTCATTTTGGAACTGGCACAACTGTCAGTTCCACACGTATACCATTGGCCAGATTAAGTCATGAGGCCAAGCACGAACTCAGTGGGGTGGGGAAGATTACTCCCACCTACAGAGAAGCATGGCAGGAATAGAGAGGGAAGAAAGAATAGGACACAAATACAATCTACTAGTGAAAAGCCCCTAGTGATGGGGGTGACTAAGGCACCCTTAAGAAGAAATATGCCCAATATTCAGTTTGAAGTTGTTGGCATTTCTGTGTGGTAAACTCCCCTTACTTGCCTGTATTTGCCACAGTCTGCTATGTGCACAAATAGCTGATGGGAGTGGCATTTGTAAAAATTAAGAAAAAGATCTGAATGTTAACTCTGGGTAAGCATTGCATAGAACAGCACAACAGGTTTAAGACATCCAGTTGACCCCTATGCTGAATGAATCTAGCAGAAACAGAGAACTAGAGCTGACCATAAGAAGACAAGCCCTCTGGGAATGTGCAGAAATCTTGGGGAGGACATTGATCTTTCCATAATTCATGAAACTGAGATTTTAAGCAATCCTATTTAGATCTTATGGAGCAGGGTATCTCCTTGGAATCAAATCTCAGAAGTGTAATTACTGATCAAAGGGTATGAACTTTTTTCAGGCTCTTGATGAGTAACGTTGAATTAACTCATGATGTTAAGTTCAAATAGATATTCAGGATTTTTCCACTTTAAATTGTCAACCATATTAAATACCAAAAAAAGAAAAAGAAAATATAGAACAAGCTTTGAAAATAAGAAAAAAATATACAAGCAGATGCAGTTACTGAATTAAAACGCTCACTGAAAATAACTATGTTCTGAGCGATTTTATGTTTAAATTTGAAATTCTCTGATTCAGTGTTAATTTCTTAAAGCTTCACAGTTAAACCTGACCTTCAGTCCCAGGGAACCCAGGATGGCTGGTAATCCTACTAGGTGGGGAACGGGGGCCATCTATCCCAGACCTGAACTTGGAGAAAGATGAATGTGTCCTCTTTAGAGTTACTTAATGTGTTTGGTTGAGAAGCAGAACCTGAGAGAGTCTCTTGTTTAAGTGGTTTATTGAGGATGTGTTCTCAGGTGAGGGGGAGGGAGGGAAGCCGGGTAAAGCAGAGGAAGACCACTAAGCAAGAATGTGGTGTTCGGTGAAGACTGACTTCAGCCTGATCCCACGAGGAGCTCTAGAATAGGAACTGCACCTCCTTGAGGTGAGGGATCAGTCTGCTGTACCTCCACACAAGCGAGATAGCAATTCTGTTCTTGATCAGATCTCAAAATTAAAGTGCATCAGAATTACCTGGAGGACTTCTTAAAACAGACTGCTGGGCCAACTCCCTGTTTCTGATTCAGTTGGTCTGAGGTAGGGACTAGAGAATTTGTATTTCTAACAAGTTCCCAGGTATTGGGGATGCTGCCGGTCTAGGGACCACACTTTGAGAACTACTGCTCTAGATAAGAGGACAGCTGTGAGGCTTTAGCAGCCAATACCCACAGCATCCGGGAAAGGAGATCTGAGCACCGTCTACTCCAGGTATACTAACTTGGCATCTTCCTCATGAAGGCACACACCAGGGCTAGAAGATTGGACCACAAGCTGAGGCTGGGTAGATTACATTTTTAGGTCTGTCTAGACTCACGACATCCTATTATTTTCCTGTTGTCATCCCGCATCTCCAGCCAAAGCATTGTTGAAACATTCCAGTTCACCTCTGCCTTGCTATTGGACTTCAAGGGAAGGGTCTGGCAGGTACATGAGGCTTTAAAGAGGAAACAGCTGCACCTCTCTAGGCAAGTACAGTGGAGTCAGTTGCAATGAGTGGGAAGTCCTCAAAGGGGAAACACATATTTGGGGGCAAGACTCAAGTAGACCACCCTGGAAGTTTTTGATGTCTGTTTGTTTTTAAAATTAAAGGAAGATGGCTTTGGAAGGCAACCTTTAATTTCGTAAGTCCCACCAGAGCTCGTAACAAACAGCCCCCACCCCTGGGGATCACCACCAGCTGAAGCTGAAGGTATAGAAGTAGTCGGAGACCTTGGCTGGTAGTAATGGACTGTTGTGTGAATAGTGTACCTGGTACCCTTGGGCCTTAATGTCCATGTTCATGCAGTCCAGGAGGTCCCTGATATCCAGGGCTGCCTTCCAAGGCCCGAATTTGACCACTGACCTCTTGTCCGCCTCCAGGGAGCGCAGGGCGTCCGCGCAGTTTGCATCATCCTTTTCGTTTTGTACCAGGCACACCAGAACTCTAGAGCAGCGCGCTGCCACGGCCTCAGCACGCGCCAGGCGCACCATAAGCTCCAGGTTCTCACTGTAGCCTGGCACCTGCAGCAAAAACTGCTTCCGAGCTACCTGCTCACCAAAGATCTGTGGCATGTCCTCCAAGAGTTTGATTAAAGGCTTGATTTCGTAGAACTGAGCCTCACGGTACACCTCGGGGATGTGCTGTGTGGGCAGCTGCCCACTGCGCAGATATTCCAGGATGGGTCCAAAATAGGTGCCGCAGCGATCGATGAAGAAGCGTCCCTCCGCATCCAGGCAGGCCTTGGCGGAGCTGGAGAACATCTCCGCCAGCTTTGAGTCTGGGAGTTTTCTCAGGGTGCCCAAGGTGGTGGTATAGAACTCACCCCCAACGTTCAGCTCCACTACAGGAGATTCCTGGGGGCACAAGAGGCAGAGTGAACCCACAGCGCCATCGCCAGGGAGCTCATGATTTATTCTCATCCAAAGAACAGTACCCTACAGAATTTAGGGGAGCCATAATGATTGGCTTCAGCTTACTGGAATGTCCATCTTACTGAAGGGGGTTATATTTATGCTGTACAGCTACAGAGAGTAGGCATTTTAAGGAAGAAAAATATTTTAGTTTCATATAATACCCATTCAAGCATTTGCATTTTCCCATTTAGGTCACAGAATATTAGTGGAAGCAAGTCACACGGACAATACCTCTAAAGCGTGTGGCCTGTGGCAAGGCTTTTTCCCTCCCTAGGCCTCAGTTTCCTTGTTTATAAAGTGAGGATATGGGGACTTCCCTGGCGGTCCAGTGGTTAGGACTCTGCGCTTCCACCACAGGGGACACCGGTTCAATCCCTGGTTGGGGAACTAAGATCCCACATGCCATGTGGCACGGCCAAAAAATAAATAAATAAAATATAATGAGGATATGGAGCTATTGTGAAGTCAAGAGTTCCTGACAGGGATGTTTAGATATAAGATACAGTAAAAAAAAAAAAAAAAAAAGGGGGGGGGGGGGGGTGGGGGGGTGCAAAACATTTTCAACCTTTCAGAAAGGCTAAAGAAATCACACATGTATTCATTCAGGAATCATTTCTTTGGTACTTACTGCATGTCCACATCCGTGCTGGAAGTGGGGATAAAAATTCTTATTTCATATAGAGCAGAAGTTCTGATTAGCAGTTGGCATGACTGATTAACAAATGTAATTTGTCTGATGGGTATTTTTTCAAAATATAGGCCCATGGGATTAAATAACAAGAATATCCTTGGTGGTGACAAGGTTGGTAACACCAAATACAACAGGCATAAAACTGCCCCGTAAATGGTAAAGCATGATGCAAATGTAAGTTAGATTTAGCTGTTCATCAGGATTTTTAGAGGCCTCTTCTCTAGATCAGACCTTGGGCTGAGCACTAAGGACGTGGGTGAGACCCATGTGATACCTGCCTGGAGATGCCCACAGGCGAATGCAGAGAGGGACCTGGAAAGAGACTGAGGGTCGGGCTGCATCTGGGGAATGCTGCCACACAGACCTAACAAAAATACCATAATACTCTATAGCAATTATTACACATGAGGTGATACACCGGTTGTTATCCTTACAAACCCAGCTTCCTGAACAACTTCCATCTTTTAAAATTCACTCACTCATTCAATAAAACACGTATGTGCCTATTTTGTGCCAGGTAGCTGGGACACAGTGAGGAACAAGCAGGACACAGAACCTCCCCTCACAGTCTAGTAACTGTGCAAAGTGCTTTACATACACTCTGCAACTCAACCCTCACAGTAATCCTATGATGAATGTATTAAATCCCCATTTTCCAGATGAAGAAACTAAGGCTTAAGGAGGTGAAGTTCAAGTTGCTTAAGACCAACCAGCTACTAAGCAATAATGTCAGGATTTGAACTCAGGTCTGATTTACCACTTAGTCATTACATAAATTGATTTTCAACCTTCAAACGCCTCCACTCTTCAATCCCTATTCATCCCACAGAATGTAGAGAGGACCTATTCCACCCAAGCCTCCTCTGAAGCAGGTGGACAGGACAAGGTCCCTGCCCTTGAGGAGCTCATAGGGGAGAAAGGGAAACAGATGGCTTAAATATGTAGGTGCTGATGGGGAAGACTCAAAGGTAGAAGGGATTGGCTCTTTTTGTAGATGTGTGTTGGAGGTTGTCAGGGAAGGTTTCCTAGGGGATGTGATGGCTGCTGCTGTGGAAGAGATCTACAGTATTAGGGGGAAGGCTGGATTTCCAAACTGGAGACTCCACTACAGGTCATTACAGGGCCAGGGATAGGGACAGAACTCAGGAATGTCCTTCAGTCAGATTTAGGTGTGACTTCCTTTTCAACTTGTCTGTGGGCTCTACCTCTAAGATTAAAGCGCTGGAATTAAGAGAACTCAAGGCAGCCAAACTGCTGGGGAGAACTGAGTTGCCATGGCAACAGCTCCTACCAAGGGACAGTTCTGCTAGCTGGAATGGAGAAGGGAGAAAAGAGGTTGCAGTCTGACAGCAGCCAAACAATACAGCCCTGAGAATAATAAGCCCAGAACCTGTGACACCCTCTTTCTCCCATAAACCTCAAGGCTCCTTGGCAAGGCTGTTTGGTTAACCCTAAGGTGGCTCTGTAAAGCAGGCAGTTAAATGTGAATTTGCAGACTTTAACCCCTGAATGGATCAATGATGGACTCTCACCACTCCTGTACCACTGAGAGCTCTTAACGTCCCCACATTACAGGCGAGGAAAGCTCAGAAAGAGGGGTCACACAGCTAGGAGGTGAGGAAGTTGGAGCTGGGATCAAATCCGTATCAGTCTGACTTCAGGACAGTGTGGATGCCCTACCCCCACCCTCCCAACATCCAGTCGCGCCGCTGTCAGTAATTAGCTATGTTCCTAGGGCATCGCACTTCCTTCTCTGGGCCTAAGTTTAGTCATCTATCAAATAGTGAGGCAAAATCGATGAAGAGAACTCTAAGACTGTCCAGCTTTGAAAGTTTAATGAATCCAATCACTTCAAATGTTGTTTCTGAAGCTCATTTCCAGATGCTACACAAAATAGTCCCCTGCCCTGATATTCGCAGCCCCATTTCTTTATCAGCCAAGACCTGGGCCCGGTTCCCAAGCTTCCTAATTATGTCCCTTTTCCCTCCATGTTTTCTAAAAACTCCAAATCTCTTTGGAAATCCCAGACCTCCTACCTCATCCATAAATACTACTGTGTGTGTTTCAAGCAGATAAAGACTTCTTTTCCATCCCTCTTCCAGACCACCTGCCCTTCCTCATGGCCCCTCTTCCCCACCTGTTCTACCAGTCACCCTGCTGAAGCATTCCTGGGTGGGCAAGCCTGACCCAGGCCCCGTGTGCACAGGCCGGGGAAATGTGGTCTTTAGGAGCCTCTGCTGGGTACCAGGCTACTGCTGGCCACGAGGACACAGGGATGAATCAGGCCCAGCTCTCATCCCACCAAACATTCATACATTTCCTTAGGTCACACTTAGTCTAGTCAGTGGAGGGACACCCCCATTCATGTCTCCCAAGCCCAAGATCTCTCCCCACACCACAACTTTGACCTTTTCCCACTGTACCCTATCTCCGTCGTCTGAGCCAGAAACGTAAACTCTAATCTTGCACTCTGCTCCTGTCCTCAACCTCCCCCACACAGGTAATCAGTCACCAAGTCCTGGCCATTCTAAATGTGTGGTCAGTTCCATGGCTCCCAGCCCCCTCGAATATCCTCCCCCCAATCCAGTCTCTATTCTGAAACCAAACCAGTTTCTCTGAAGCAGAAATCCAATCTGGTCACCACCTGCATTAAACACTTCAGTGATCCCACATTTCTTTACAGGTTAACTCGAGACTCCTTAACAAGGTTTACAAGGTCCTTTGCAACCCTGGCAATCAACTACCAGAGCCAACTACTGCTTCCCAACCCCAACCCATTCAGAGCAGGCTGGGCCCCACTACCCCCAGGACTTCACTCATTTAACACTCCCAGTCCCTTCAGTCAGCCCACTCATCCTTCAAGGTAATTCCTCTGGGAATTTTCTGGATAGGTTGTCTCCTTGTGATTTCAGAGGGCCACGTACTTCCCTTTGTCATGGTAGTTACGGCTCTTGTAATTCTGTTCCTTCATCTGTATCCCACACTAGACTGGGAGGTTCCTAAGGGAGGACTATCCCAGATTCATCTTTATGTTACCAGTACCTACTACAGTGCTCAGCACACCAGGATGCTCCATAAGTGTCTGCTGAATTGAACTGCACTTACCCTCAGCACTGACTTACAGGAGCGCCTGGTATTCTGATAAAGGCCAATCTTGCCCTACTTGGCATCATGCACAGTGCTGGCTTCCTCCTTTGCCCGGTAATTAATTCAGACATTTATTGGGTACCTTGAGCGGCCCCTGCCTCTGAGCAGGTGACATTGTCACTAGCCAGGAACAATGAGGTTATCGTCATCCTATTGAAAAGAGCCACAGTCGCCCCACTGCTGGATCTGCTTTCCCTTCCTACAAGTCTTCAGGATGGCACGTAGCCGGGGAGAGGTTAAATGTTCTGATCCTTGAGCGCTCTGGGCTTTTTCTTGATCCTCCCCCCACCCCCCGGGCCCCCCACC